>NC_133202.1:35720937-35748437 GCF_958299795.1 Porites lutea
CATATCAAACTAAAGTTTTAAGAGCGGCTCCGCGTAAATATCAACTACACGTGGAAATAGTCAAAAAATGACCTGGCCTCAAACTCGGCAAAATAAAGCCCTATGGGCCCTAGTTACAAAATCATTGGTTTAAGTACGATCGATCATTCGGTAACTTCTTGAGACAATATTGGTCCGAAATGTGTATCGATTTTTTAAATAAAGCTGACTTAAAGTATTAAGTGTCAAAAAGTCCACAAAGCGGTAAAAAATACAACAAAAGTCACGAGTAATCTGTTCCGTTTTCTGAATTTTACGCAGCGATTTATGCGATTTAACGAATTAACAATTTTTAATCTAAAGATACCCACCTGAGACTGTGTTAGTTTAAGAGTCCAAAGAACGTCTCAGACGATTCCTCGGAAAGACCTCCAGAAGGAAATGAATGAAGAATTTGAACTTATAACTGTAACAATTTCACTTGCCGCCACGGCAATGAACGAAAACAACTGTCGAACTGCCACAAGCAAACCAGCTTTCAGTGGAGTCATGCAAAGCATGTCACGTCACGTAATTCTGCCCCGCGCATTTGGGAAGGAGAGAATAAATTCTTCCACGCTGTGCCCTAAAACATTTATGAAATAAAGCTAGCTTTGGACTGTTTCATTTTTGCCCTCGCTTGAGGGCAAAGGTGCCCCTTCCGCCGATATATTCTTGGACGTGATGAGCATCCCCACAAACGAAAAGTGGGAATTTTTTTTCATCTTTGATCTCAACAACTTAGCCTGAATTTTCTCATTTGACCTTCGCTTTATTTAGAGATTGGTATAAATGGGAAAATATGACTCGCCTGAAAATGCCACCAGGGAGGCTAAATGTTTGGTTGCCTCTTAGGCCAAATTCACTTCAGGGATCCGGATTTCTTGCCAGTAGAACTTGTGGAAGGCACAAATGTAATAACTGGACCCAAGTGTAATAAAGGTCCATCCGTAATAACATTTGAACCCAAGTGTAATAAAGGTTTCATCTGTCACGACTGAGATAATGATATGAGAAATGTCCACAACAGCCTAAACATGGTTATCTTAACTTAAAAAGCTGACATCATGGTTCATGTGACCAAACAGAACTAGAAAAAAAAAGGAACGAAAAAAAATACCATAGAATCTAGCAATGGCTCTCAGTTAAAGTTTTGGCAAATTTTTGCTATGAACCGTACTTTAAAAAAACATTCATCGCTCCAGAACAAATAAATATGTCATTCCCGTTCGCTTACACAAAAGTGCCAGGGTAAACAATTTTAAACCCAGTGGATTGATCTGTTATTATTTTTTCCCCTCTGTTTTCTTGTCATTTTCACTATTTCAGCTCACGGCTGAATTTTATTGCTAGGATTTCATGACTGTCAGTACTTTGCAAAAATAAGTTCCCGCAAATAAAAATTACCGCACAAATTTTTCCCGCAAAAACTTACTCCAGAGGAAATACTGTATGCTCTAACTTAAATTCACTACACAAGAATACAGTATCAAGAAATCGTGTCTATTCAATCACAACTGGTCACAACTGGTCTCTTTTTTTCAGAAAAATACTGACGCACACTTAGTATTGTTTGAAAATATGTGAAATCAGTTTAACTCGAAGTGAAATCAGTTTAACTCGAAGTTGTCGTAACCTCAGTGCTTTAATAAAATGAGAAATTTCGCCGGTCTATTGAAACCGGTCGTTTGTACAATTTAGGGAGTTTAAGATCCAACGACGCGGACGACAACTAGAACGTCAAAAAAAACAATAGGTTTAATTAGCAAAACAACAACTTCGCACGTGCAACCCACTTTTTTGTTCATTTCTTTCCCGTTTTTGCACGACTACGACGTGAAAATGCCTAATTTCGCGTTTTATGGAGGACGTAAATAAGCAACGACGAAATTTTATTTCTCTTTCTGAGCTTGAATATGGTCCCTTGAAATTCAGCTTTAGGAGGGTTCGCCTACAATTGACAAAGTGAGTGGGTAAGAATAATCGCTATAAAGACTGAAAAAAATAAACATCAAACCAGAAATTGCTCTCTTCAAACTGTAAATTATAAATGATCCTGAGAGAATATTCAGAGTGTTAAGGATTTCCCTGCTCTACTGTTAGCTCTATACAAGAGAGGAAGGGCGATTCTTTTTTAATTTCGGTTTCGCTGACACAGCTTTCGCAGAAATCTCGCTGTAGTCGTTTTCGTCGAGAAAAGGAATAGCAAAATCGCTCTCCGCGTCTTCCCCCATTTTGTTATGCGTCATTTCGTGAAGGACTCGTGGCTCTCAGCGTGGGTCATCCACGCGGAACACATTCGCGCTGTGTGATTGGCTGTTGTCTAATCCTCCTTGAGATCTGTGGTGTTAAAAATAACTCGAGACGAATTACCTATGGAATAGGGTGTATATGGGGGATGCCCTCTCTGTCCCCTTTATAGTCTCTTGGTGACATGCAATCCTATCGTTGTAAGGATTTTAGTCTCGAACAAGTATCGGGTCTGGTGGGGGTCCGGACCCCCGGACCCTCCCCCTGGATCCACCACTGCTTTGGTGCCCTTTGATATCCTTTCTACAGCATTCGGTATAAATTCGAACACACCAATTGCTAGCTATAGATGCACGTTCTGAACTTGAAACACAATCATAATAATCAGCAGATAAAATAAAAGAAGTGCACAGCGCCCCTCGAGCAAAAACAGGGGAAAAAGGTATTCTTTTCTTTAACTAGTTGCAAAAGATACATACCAAAGCTTGTTTTATTTCATAAATGTTTTAGGGCACAGCATAAAAGAATTTCTTCCCTCCTTCCTAAATGCGCGGGGCAGAATTACGTGACGTGACATGCTTTGCATGACTCCACTGAAAGCTGGTTTGCCTGTGGCAGTTCGACAGTTGTTTTCGTTCACTGCCGTGGCGGCAAGTGAAATTGTTACAGTTATAAGTTCAAATTCTTCATTCATTTCCTTCTGGAGGTCTTTCCGAGGAATCGTCTGAGACGTTCTTTGGACTCTTAAACTAACACAGTCTCAGGTGGGTATCGTTAGATTAAAAAATTGTTAATTCGTTAAATCGCATAAATCGCTGCGTAAAATTCAGAAAACGGAACAGAGTACTCGTGACTTTTGTTGTATTTTTTACCGCTTTGTGGACTTTTTGACACTTAATACTTTAAGTCAGCTTTATTTAAAAAATCGATACACATTTCGGACCAATATTGTCTCAACAAGAAGTTACCGAATGATTAAAGGTTTGGCGCCTACCGTAATTCGCATTTGGTTGTGCTTCGGTCAGAGGTCACGTTTTTTCGCCCGTTTTTAGTGTAATATTTACATTTGTTTGGCTTTGTCAGCGCTCGTGATTTCATTTACCCAAAAATTATATTTCGCTAATTTGAAGAGAAAAGAATGCTCTTTCAGACTAAACAAGCCTTGCTGTTCAAAGCCATGTACCAATCCGCTTTTTTAGCTCGTGAAAAAGTGCTAAATTTTGACGGTTGATTAAGCGATTTTGAGTCAACAACTTTGAAAATTTCTAAAAATCTCTTGTTGACCAAATCGCGAACTAATCAGTTAAAATTATAGAGAAAAGATAGAAAAAATATGAAGTGTCATTATATTTTAGTAGCCAACTTTATTTTAAAATTTACGAGTTACTGAATATGACTCAAATTTCGCATGATTTTTGCCCATTTTAGGCCTCGGGAAGAAAAAAATTCGTTAAAAAAATATTATTCACTCGATCGTACTTAAACCAACGATTTTGTTACTAGGGCCCATAGGGCTTTATTGTTGCTGAGTTTGAGGCCAGGTCATTTTTTTTTTACTATTTCCACGTGTAGTTGATATTTACGCGGAGCCGCTCTTAAGCTTATTTACTGGTTTATAGGCTCAGACTTGCGGGTATCTTCTGAGATTGCAACCAATAGTAGATTATAATCTGCCATTTTGCGTATTTGCATAATTACTGGCCGTGTCAGGTGGAGTCTATCTTTTTGTCGAGGGTCGAGGATCGAGGGTCGAGGGTTCCATGTCGAGGGTCGACGGTACCATGTCGCGGGTAATTTTTGTTTTTTTCAATTTTTCATTAAGGAAATGTGTTGTTGTTGTTGTTTAATTAAAATAGTATGTAAAATAGTAAAAGCAAAGAACCTTCTCCCTTCCTGTGAAGTGAGACAGGTTATGCCTAAAAAAATATTTGATAGAGCTTAGGCAGGGACACCCAACGACTGTTTTCTGCAAAATATCTGTTCGGAGAAGCAAAAATTGCCTACAATTTTCTATTACTTGAGGAAGGCTAAAAATGTCTAGATTTGAGACAAGCCGATCCTCGTCTTCGCTTTTTTCCCTCATGACGGTTTACTCTTCTATGTTGCTAAAACAGCTGGGTTTAGATTGAGGTCGTTCTCATACTAGGCTTATGTGAACCTTTATGCTTAACTTTCCAGGTTAAGGCGAGATTGTGTGAATTTTGTTTCTAGTACTTATGACCGTACTGACTTCACAATGCCAAATGCTTTGTCCATATTTTCAATCGTTGTTTTTTTCCAAATAGTTGCAAACAGACCACGAGGTGTGTGAGACAAAATGACAACCCGTACGGAAATATGATTTTCTCCATTTTATTTTGTTTTGTTTTGTGTACAAATCTTTGCTGTAACGATTGAATAATCATTCCTTCAAATGAAAAGACGTTTCAGCCTCAAATGAGGATTCAGGTGTTTACAAAGAATACATTGCTTTTTTTTTCTTATTTTTCTCCTAAATGCCTTGTTATTGTCCGTTTGTACTAACGATTGGAGAGGGGAAGATTGGAAAATACAATGAGGGGGAAAAAGGACAATTTTGAGCTGTTTCATATTTTTGGGCAGAATTCCTTCTTAAAGAAGTTTTAGGTCTCTCAGCAAACAAAGAAACCACCTTCATGCTCGATAATCTTTCAAGTTAAGGGAAAGCTGTGAATATGAGTGCCTGAAACTGAAAGAGTTTTCTTTTTCTTCTCCTTTTTATAGCCGTATGACTTTTACACTTGCAAATCAGTGACTTAAACCATATATTTTCAAAGTCAAATAAATTAAATAATTGCAAATGGTGTGGTTTGAAAACACGAGGTGTGTGAGACAAAATGATGACTTTTCCGGAGATATAATTTTCTTGATTCTTATTTGTTTTGTTTTGTGTACAAAATCTTTGCTGTACTGCACTTAAGAATTCGCTTATTCGCTTTGCTGACCGCGTGGTAGGGGAATGGGACTGGTGTGTAGGCGGAGGTTTCATTTCATGAATTTTACACTTTTTTTTTCTATTTAATTTGTTAATTTGTAGTTTTTTGTTTTATTCTCTTATTTTTTCTATTCCTTTTTTATACCCGTGACATTTACCCGAGGAGATTTGTATTTCATAAAGTTAATATTTTACAACTTTTTTTTCTATTGCTGGTTTTCACATGACGTCACTAAGATTCAAACGACAAAACTATCGATGCTACCGAGATTTTACTTTCACGATGTATTACAGTAGCTGAAAACTAATTTTCATACAAATTTTCTTTCTTCAAAAGGGTTCTTGGTTTTGTGATAGAGTACGCTTGAATTTCTAAGCTTTTGCGTGACGCAGCATTTACATGACGACAAAGAGAGCTATCATGAAGGTTAAAAAAATGACTTATTTCAAGGAATTTTGCTATCAAAAAAGTTCATGTATTAGAAAAGTATTACTTAAATGTTTATGAGTTCTTCGAAGGATAAATTCACGCTTTTGTAGCAAAACTCGGTAATAGATGTTTCTGTTGGTTTCCGTCCGCCATGTTGGTGCTCATCCGGATGGGCACCAGCATGGCGTCTCCATACAAATCTCTATAAATTTGGGTAAAACGTTTCTTCCAATATCTCGTACACGAAATATTCCTCTGACCTGAAATTTGGGGACGGTCTTTGCATATATACCTCCTTTCATTTCCCAGATTCTGGGCTTTATCTATTGAACGGTTTTGCTTTTTATTTTGATCTATTTTGATGGTGTGACTCTGAAAACCAGGAATTTATTTATTCATTATTTTATTTTATTTTATTTTTTTATACTATTTTTTTACCCACGACATTTACCCACACCCACACCCACACCCACGACTCACGACCAACGACATTTAGGTACACTCGAGGCTTTTGGGGGGAGACAGTAGTCTTCCTCGCAGTCGCACGGGCCGGAGTAACGCGCGCAATGTTTCCCGTCCCTATGCTGCTGCCTCTTTTAGTTAAATGTTGACAGGCGTAAAACGTGGCCTTAAACGGCGGAGGTTTTTCCTTCTTTTGACTGTTTTCTTTCTAGCTCGTAGGTGATGCAGTGCATGGAGTTTTATATTTGAAATTTGACTAAGCAAACCTTATCTTGGTCGATCGGAGTCTCACTAACATTTTAATAGAGGTCATGAGGCAGGGTCTGGAAGGGGGGGTCCTGATCCCGCATTCTTCAGCCCGGCCAGAATTACAATAAAATGTATGGAACAGAACGTCGGTTTAACGAAATCCTCATAACGAACACAATCCAGAGGCGCAATCGCAAAATATACCTCGATATAACGAATAAATGTCAGCATGTGATAAAAGATGAATGCCAAACAGAACAACGAGGATAGATTTTATATGCACATGTACGGTAGTTGTAAGCAGTTTTGTTTGCCTGTTCTTGAGTTTGTAGGGCCGTAGCTATATACAAGCTCGACACTGAGACATTGTTCAGATCCGGGAATGCTGGATTTTGTAAATTAATGAATAACTTTACCTCGATATAACGAACATTTTGGTTGTTTTTCGAAAATTCGTAAAATCGAGGTGTTCGATATAACGAACCCTCGATATAAAGAACAAATTTCCTCAGTCCCTTGGCACTTCGTTAAATCGAGGTTCTACTGTATCATTAGCTTATGAGTTGTGTTTAGCCTAAACGAGGCGCTCATTGGTCCGAGCAGACTAAACCGCAAAACAATGGGAAAGGAATGTGTGACTGTGGAACATTGTGTGACTCCGGCGAAGCCCGAGCGGCTGCGAGAAAGACTACTGTTTCCAGCCAAAAGTCTCAGGCGAGTTCTTCTTTTTTGAACGGCAGTTCCCGGCCATCAACATATTAATATATATATATTTTTTTTAAAGCAAAAAAAAAATGATTTTGTTAATGGCTTCACAACATTACATAAACATTACAATTTGATACTGGCGTTACAACTTTACATAAAAAGAAGCTACACTACACTTTATCCTGAAAAAGATAAATCAATATGTATATATACAAAATACAATATCAGACGGATAGAAAAAACGGGGGGGGGGGGGAATAGACTCAATTGAGACAACATTTGATTTTTTTCCCATTTTTTGTCATGGAATTCTCCCTTATTCCGCATAAATGCTCTTCTACTTTCTATATTGAGTATCGCGCCGATTTTTGTTTTTAAGACCAGCATTGCTGGTTTAACACCATTTAATTTACAGCGATAAATGTAAAACTTTGCCACTAGGATAAGATGGTTTACAATGACAAAATCTTCTCCTGCGTTGAATACCAAATACTATAAGACATTAAAAAACGACAAAAGTTCCAAATTAATATTACATTCCATAAGCCAAGAACGGAGCACTACCCAGAAGGATCCTGTTATTTCGCAATTGTAAAAAAAATGCTCAAGGGATTCAATCTCGTTTTTACAAAAGGTACATTGTGGCGAATCAATCATCTCAATTTTAAATAACTTTTCATTGGTGAAAACAATGTTGTTCAAAACCTTATATTGGAATTCGCTAATTTTTGTTTCTAGCGGCACTTTAAATGAGAGAGAATATATTATGAAATAATATAATATGAACATCAGGAGATTGATCCTGAAACCTCTTTTGAGCAGATGGAGGAGTTTGTTTCGCCATTTTGAGTGCATTGCAAAGAGATTTTGACGTGGCCGAAGACAGATCGACATCAGCGTTATCAATTTTTGAGGTGGACCTTGTTCCTCAAGTCAGGACGAGTGTAATGAGCACTTTGTTTAACACGTTTTCTCCATTCAACAGGTACCGCGTCAGTAAGGCCCGGTTCAGACGCCGAACTTTTCATGAGCCGAACCTAATTCGAATTAAGGCCGACCCAAATTATTTAGACCGGCTGAATTGATTCAGACGCCGATCTTAATTCCAGCCGAACTAAATTCAAAAGGAGAAAAATGCTCATTTCGGTCAAACTACTTACAAAATACGTTAAAATAATTCATGCATTAGGTTCGGTACATGAAAAGTTCCGCGTCTGAATCAAAGCCGTTCCAAAGTCGCTCCAAAGGCGAAATTCCCGGCTGGGCCAGGCGAAAAGAACGGCTGAGCCGTTCCAAATTGAAACAGGCGTTCCTAATTGATTCAGACGCCGAACTTTTTATGTACTTAATTCAATGTATTAGGTTTGGCTCATGAAAAGTTCGGCGTCTGAACCGGGCCTAAGACCCATTAACTTAAAACGGTCAGTCGGAGAGAGGTCCCTGTTAACCCTTCTAAAGAAAAGATCGGCTACAGTTAAGATGTTTTCTTCTAGGAGATGCTTTTCAAAAACCGAATGCTTCTTGATGATAATGTGTTTATTGTTCCAAATTACTTGGTTCGCAACGTCCTCGTATGAAAGAATATTTTCTTTATTTAGCCGAGACCAGGAATCCAGACATTCTTTATAAAAATGCGAAAGGTAAATTGGACGTTTTTTTGTATCGAAATTACAGTGGAGGATGATTTTAACCCCTACACCAGACAGGAAATAATCCGGGGTTATTTTCCAAGAGCTATGGTTTTCCTCGTCTGCGTATTTTTTTAATACCATTACTCTCTGTGCGCAAATCATTGAATGGATATCTAACATTTTCAAACCACCATCATTAATATCATTAATTAGGGTAGATCGTTTGATTTTATCATTTCCTTTCCAAATAAAGTGATAAATCAACTTGTTGATTTCTTTGATCAACGCTGCTTTGCTTAGAAATTCCGGGATAATAAAAGACTTTACAATGTGAATTTTTCCTATCAGGGTACAGGCTCCTACCTTTCCAGCTATTTAAAGTTCCCTGGATTGATTTAAAGATGGACTCACAGTTGACCTTCAATCTAGCTGGGGTATTATAATTAAAATAAACTCCCAATATTTTAATCATACTACGTATTTTGTGAGTAAAAACATCTTGGACAAGACTGTGCAGACCAATAGCAAAATCTCTGTTTTTTCATCATTTACACGACGGCCTAAGTATCTAGCAAAATTTTGTAAAGATGTCAGAAGTTGAAAGTATGAATTGGTATCTCCAAGAAGCAGGTCATATCGTCGGCAAAAAGGGTCGTTTTGATTTCTTTCCCCTTAATGAAAAAGCCTTTAATACTTTTATTTTCTTGAATTTGACATACAAGCGTTTCCAACGCAAAAATGAACAATAAAGGAGAAATAGGATCACCCTGTCTTACCTCACGTTTACCAAAAAAAATATCAGTTGTAAAGCATTATTCAGTACACAGCCTGACAAGTTCCTATAGAAAGTCCTAATCCATTGAAGAAAATTTGGTCCAAAACCCATTTTCTGTAAAACCTGATATAAAAATTCGTGGTTCAGCGAATCGAAAGCCTTTTCAAAATCAATTGCAAGTAGAATGCCGGATTGGTTCATGATTTTGCCGATCTCAAAAACGTCATCGATAGTGCGTACCGCGTCTAAAATTGACCGTCCTTTTATGAAACCGTTTTGATTGGCGGGAATGAGTAATGGCATTACTGCTTCTAATCGTCTTGCGATAGTCTTGGACGCAATTTTCACGTCCAAATTAACCAATGAAATTGGTCTCCAATTTTGAAGAAATCTTCTATCTTTCTCCTTCTTTTCTAATTGTGTAATCAATGCTTGTTTTTGTGAACTAGATAACTCACCATGCTGATGAGAGTAATTTAGGGCATCTACAAGTGTTTTACGAAAAAGACGCCGAAAGCCCAGGTAAAATTCAACCGTTATTCCATATTCTGGAATGATTTCAATACTTCGTAGTATTCTTTCACTGTAATTTTTTCATCCAGCGCATCCCGTTGTTCTTCTGTGAATTTTTTTTTGTGTTAATTCCTGCCAGAAAACTATTTAAAGAGGAACTATCCTCCTCCGAGAAAGGTTTATCATAAAGCGTGGAATAAAAAGTATGAATTTCACCCATAATTTCTCTTGGATCAGTTTTGCTTCTCGTTTGCTTTACATAGATTTCTAATGCAACTGGTTTTCTTCCTTGAAGATTCTAAATTCAAAAAATATATTTTACTCTTTTCCCCCTGTTCATACTAATTTGCTCGTGATCTTATCATTGCTCCCCAAGCGATATAATCATACTGGCGGTCATACCCTGTCTGTAAAATTTCTGGATTGTTAAGGTTTTCTGCAGTAGGATCGTTGCCACATTTCATAGCATACTCCTGAGTATTCCTTTCCAGAGTTGACAACTTCTCCCTCCTTTCTTTAGCTACCTGTTTACTATAGGTTATAGTTTCGTTGCGGGTTTTATATTTTATGAAGTCCCAAAGGACCCGTGGATCTTGGGTTTCCGCACCTTCTTCTAGCATTTGTCATATTTTTCATTTATAAGCGCAACATACCTCTCATCTTCTAATAAACTAGCATTAAATTTCCAGTATCATGGACCTTTTGCAGTCTCGTCAATTCCATTTACATGCAATGTGATAGCCGAATGATCAGTCCTAATTGCAGGAACAATATCGACATTTTCAATTTCTTCTTGTAGATTACTAGATGTCAGCCAAAATTTAGTCTCCGCTGTATCAGTGGGTTATTTTGCTTCCATATGAAAAGTTTGGATTCTGGATTTCTGATTCTCCAAATATCGATTAGGTCAAATGATGAACAGAGATTTTCATTTTTTTAACCTGCTATTTTAAGTTTCGGTTTACCTCCCAATCCATCCCCGTCACAATCCAGTAGAACATTGAAAATCGAAATTTTGAAAATAAGGCTGCTTGAAGAGCAGGAGAAAATTATTGCTTTGGAGACCTATTCTAGACGCGAGAATCTTCGATTCATGAATGTACCTGAACGCAATGACGAAAATTGCATGGATGTAGTGTATGATATAATTGAAAATGACATGAATATCAGTGTAGACGATATTCACTTCCATGCAGTTCATCGTGTTGGGAAACCGCGCTCAGAAGATGCCTCCAAAAGCTTCCCGAGACCAATAATTGCACGCTTCCTCAGCAGGGAAGACAGAGACGCAGTTTTTCGAGAGAGAAACAGGTTGAAAGATTCATCGAGAGCTAAGGATGTATACATAACGCAAGATTACGCAAAAGCGATACAGCAGGAAAGGAAAGTATTAATCAAAGCAATGTTCCAAGCAAAGGAGCGAGGTTTGAGCGCAAAAGTTATCGATAGAAAGCTTATTATCAACAATGTTATTTACAAAGTAAGTAATATCCCTGAAGACCTTAGACCTCCTCAATCCAGTACACAGGCTTAATGGAGACATTTAATCTAAATTTTCTGTTTTTCCATTGTCACGCGAACGTACGGCTGCTTCCCGTATCAGACTAAGTTCTTCTGAGACTCCTTATGGACCCAACCAACGGACTTTTAAT
This sequence comes from Porites lutea, assembly GCF_958299795.1. Classification (NCBI taxonomy): domain Eukaryota; kingdom Metazoa; phylum Cnidaria; class Anthozoa; order Scleractinia; family Poritidae; genus Porites; species Porites lutea. The sequence goes on from NC_133202.1 coordinate 35,732,579, forward strand.
GTTTTGCTTGATTTATTTGTTTATTTTAGCCTCGTACCCTTCTGTTTTTGGTGGCAGTATTTATTTTCTTTGTTTAGTCATACAAATTAGTTGCATACTCGAAACATATCTACGTTTTTCAATTGCTTTGTTTATAAGCATCCACAAACTATCCCATACAACGCCGAATTAGTAATTTGCTCATTAAACGTGAGAGGTTTGTCGAACATCATGAAAAGGCGTGAGACCTTCCGTTGGCTTAAGATGAAGAAATATGCCGTTTATTTTTTACAAGAAGTTCATTGTACAGAAGACAAAGAGCACATATGGTCCGCGGAGTGGGGGTATTCCGCCATATTCAGCAGCTTCTCTAGCGCCAGCGCCGGAGTATGTGTGCTTTTTAATAATAATTTCAACTTTCAAATTTTAAAATCCTTTTCCGATCCAGAGGGAAGGTTCGTCATGGTTGATATCAAATTAGAAAGTAAGATCTTAACTTTAGTTAATATTTATGCACCGAATGAAGACAAGCCTACATTCTTCCAAAACGTTCTAAACCAACTTCTCTGTTTTGACTGCAGCGAGATAATTCTTGGTGGAGACTTTAATTTAGTGCTTGATGTCCAAAAAGACAAAAAAGGTGGAAGACCAGTAACCCACAACAACTCTTTAAAAGAGGTCAAGCACATTTCAAACGTATTGGATCTCATAGACATTTGGCGTTGCTTTAACCCAGAAGCTAAAAGATTCACTTGGAGGAGAAGAAAACCTGACATACAATGCCGTCTAGACTTTTTTTTGACAAGCTCTAGCTTAAGTACAACTATCACCAATGCAGACATATTACCTGGGTACAAAACAGATCACTCTTTAATATCTATTCATTTGGCAAATGATGCAAACCCCAGGGGCCCGGGTTTTTGGAAATTGAACACCTCTTTTCTGTTAGATGAAGAATATGTCGGCCTAATTAAGAAAACAATCACTGATGTAGCAAATGAATATGCGAACAATAACGAGATTGATGCCATTCTATTATGGGACACCATGAAGATGCAAATTAGGTCAAGCTCTCTAAACTATGCAAGGAGAAAGAAAGCTAAAATGAAATCACTTGAGTTAAAACTTGAATCTGAAATATTGTCTCTCCAAAAGGAGTTAGAAGAAAACAACATTTCTGAAAATGAGAAAGTCCATATTTATAGTGAAATAGATGTTAAGATTCTACAAAGAGAAGAAATTTCAAAATATAAAACTCGAGGAGCAATATTAAGATCCAAGTCTCGGTGGCATAATGAAGGAGAGAAAAATACAAAATACTTCCTAAACTTGGAAAAACGACATTTCAATAAAAAAACCATCAAACACCTCACATTAGCAAATGATAATGTCGTCAATACAGATAGCGAGATCCTAGAAGAAGCAAAATCCTTCTATCAGAATCTTTATTCTTCAGCTAATACGCAACCCGACACTAAGGAAGAAAGTATGTTTTTTCCAGACGGAAATACTCTTATCCTAAATGAGCAAGAGCAAAAAGAGTGTGAAGGCTTCCTGACTGCCTCTGAATGTTTAGAAAGTTTAAAATCAATGGAATCAAACAAGAGCCCTGGAAGTGACGGCCTCCCAGCCGAATTCTATAAAGTTTTTTGGAGTGACATCAATCAGCATCTGTTAAATGCCTTAAATTGTGCATATACAAAAGGTCTCTTATCGATTACTCAAAGAAGAGGATTGATTACTCTCATACCAAAGAAGAACAAACCGACCAACCTGCTAAAAAATTGGAGGCCTATCACCCTGCTTAATTGCGATTACAAAATAGCCACCAAATCCATTGCAAGTAGAATACGAAAGGTTCTACCAAGGATAATTAACAACGATCAAACTGGTTTTCTAAAAGGCCGATTCATCGGAGAAAACATCAGACTTATTGATAGTATTATTAATTACACAAATACAGAAAAAATACCCGGTCTACTACTGTTTGTCGACTTCGAAAAAGCCTTCGATAGCATTGAATGGAATTAAAAGTATTTTATACCGATATCAGCAGCTGTGTTCTGAACAACGGATGGTCTTCGGATTTTTTCAACTTAGGTCGCGGTGTGAGACAGGGATGCCCGCTGTCCCCATATTTATTTATTTTGTGCGCTGAAATACTAGGTAATACAGTAAGGAAAGATAATGAGGTCCGTGGAATAAAGATTTTTCATACTGAGTGTAAGTTATCCCAATATGCAGATGACACGACTATGATTTTGGATGGCTCCAAGTCCTCCTTTTTGAGGTCTCTGTGCTTACTTGATGCTTTTGCTTGCATATCGGGTTTGAAGGTCAACTATGAAAAAACTGAAGCCCTCTGGATTGGCGCCTCTAAAAGTTCTAATCTCACTTTCCCTTCAAGTAAACCAATAACTTGGGCAAACGAGAAGGTCTTCGCCTTGGGAGTGTGGTTTTCGACTTTGGAAGATAGGTCTCTTAATTCTAACTTTATTGAGAAAATTGAGAAAATAAGGAGTATCTTAGATAATTGGTCGGCTAGAAGACTGACCCTCTTGGGTAAAATTACAATCATAAAAACTCTAGCCGTATCACAAATCGTCTACATATTGTCATCTCTTCCAACACCTCCTGACATACTTAAGACAATCAACTCTATATTGTACGATTTCCTTTGGGACCGTAAGGGCGATAAAATCAAAAGGACGACAATGATAAATAATTACGCGAAAGGAGGACTTAAGATGTTAGATATTCAAAGCTTTAATGAATCCTTGAAAATGAAATGGATCCAAGGGTATCTAAATGAAGAAAATAAAGGGAAGTGGAAACTTTTTTTTGACCACTACTTAGGGAAGTACGGGGGAAAACTATTGTTCCGAAGCAATTTGAAACAGCAAGATTCTGCACTGCTCAACCTCAAGGACCCTTTCTTAAAAGAAATCATACAGTACTGGACAAAATTTAATTACAAAGACGATAACCTCGATTATGCCTCCACATATATATGGTACAACTCTCACATTAGAATTGAAAATCGCCCATTCTTCTACAGATCATGGTTGAGCGCGGGGATAAAGGAGATTAGAGATCTGTTAGATAACGACCAGAATTTTCTAAGCTATAACGCCTTCATAGATAAATATAGCATCGAAACCAATTATCTCGAATATCACAAAGTGATATCTGCTGTAGCACATTACAAGAAAGTACACTCTACAGCCTATCATGACTCGACTCCAAAGGATCCAGTTGATACCCTTCTGTCTCACACCAAAGTTTCCAAGAAAATTTATGAATGTCTAATAAACGAAAAAGCTTCTATACCATCAAGGAGTCAGGGAAAGTGGTTGGAAGAGAGAGACATACATTGTAATCTTAGTATAATAGTAAACTGGGAAAATACGTACTGCCTATCATCTCTGTGTACAAGAGAGTCAAAGCTTAGAGCGTTCCAATTTAAATTCCTTCACAGAAAAATAGCCACAAATGACTTCCTGTACAAGATAGGTATCAAACAAACAGATTCCTGCTCCTTTTGCGAGGAACAAAAAGAAACCCTCGTTCATCTATTCTGGACTTGCAGATACACTCAGAACTTCTGGAAGAGCATGTTCGAGTGGATGTCTCAAAATTTCAAAGATTTAGAAAACGTCTCTCCCTCCTTGTCTCTCTGTTTCGGTCTCATTGACGACGTAAAAGACCTTCTCTTTCATCACCTACTCCTTATAGCTAGACATTACATATACACCTGCAGACTTGAGAACAAGCTTCCTAAGCTGCAGGTGTATATTCAGGTACTTATGAACTCGATAGAAATTGAAAAGCATATTGCATTCCACAATAACGACTCAAACGTCTTTGTACGGAAATGGTCTCGCTTTAAAAATAACCTCTCACAAAATCTGTTGCATTAACAATATATAAGAAGCGTAAAACGTGGAATCCCTTAACTTGAAACCAAATATGTTGTATGACCTTTTGTGTGATTTTATTTTACTATATGTATATACTTTTTGCTTGATTGATTGATTGATTTGTTTATTTTAGTCTCGTACCTTTCTGTTTTTGTGACAATATTTGTTTTTTTTTTTTGTTTAGTCATACAAATTAGTTGCATACTCGAAACATGTCCACGTTTTTCAATTGCTTTGTAAAATGTAGAATCCCTTGACTTGAAATCAAATATCTTGTATGACTTTTTTTGTGATTTTATTTTACTATATGTACTACTGCAATGTATGTCAATACTTGTTGTGGAAATAAATAAAAAAAAAAAAAAAGAGAACATTGAAATCACCTACAATAATTATATCACTATCCGCATCTATTTCAAATTCATCTAGCCTCATATCATCCGAATTTCTTCAAAAAAAGTGCACTGGTCGTTTGCTCTATTTGGTGCATAGATGTTAATAAGGACAAATGGATGGTCTTGCATCTGACTTCTTAAAATCATAAATCTCCCATCGCTATCTATATGACACACCGTCAATTCACAATCAAAATTCTCTTTTACAAGTATCATGACGCCTCTACTATGCTCGGATCCGTGACTAAACAAAACGTCTCCTCGCCATTGTGATTTCCATGCTAATTCACCTTCCAAAGTGCTGTACGTGAGAAATCTGATATCCGATTTGCTTTTGACTAACCAACTGAAAATGGCTTTTCTTTTCTCAATAGATCGAATCCCTCGAACGTTCAAAGATAATAGTTTAAAATTTAAATTAAGTTTTATTGTCACATATTTCAATTTCTGAAGAAAACAGCGGAAAGGCGGTAGAAGATATATATGAAACCTGCATGTTTTTCTATTCATAAAGAGTCGGCCCCCAAAAACAAACAATAAGAAAATAACACGAAAAACAATGACGTAAAATAACAATAGCCATAAAGAACTAACACAATACTTAAAATAAAATAGCGGCCAGCCAAAGCTGCTAATTGCGCCACCTTCGACTGGTATCTTGCAATCTTTGATCTTAATTATTAGCATTCTGGTTTTTGCTCCACAGTTCTTGGCAAAAAAAAAACTACAACTTTGAATAGTTAAAGAGTATACGCGGCCTAAATGATTTTTCTAATGTTCTTACATCTCAACACCGTCAATAAACAATTTATCCGGTCCCGCCCTACTAAAATAGGCGGTCTTACCGTTCTTTTTCGCTTGTTTAAATTGCGTCATCTTCTTTTTTCCAAAATTTCACTTGGAAGGTCCGGCGAAATTCCAAAGTTTTTTCCTCTTAGCTTTCCAGCATTGGACATAACTTCTTCACGTTGAGGGTATTTCAAAAAACGTGCGATTATTTGTCGACATTTACCTTTGGAAGAAACACGCTTTCCAACACGATGAACCCTTTGGATTTCGATTTGGTCTGCATTTTCCATACCAAGCTCTGTTTTAAGGAATCCAACCAAAACCTCTCTCGCATCCTCCTCCGTATTGGCTTCTTCTTTAATTCCGAAAAAACGAAGATTTCAGCTTGTCAGCTTGTCAGCTTGTCATTTCAGCTTGTCAAATTTCTCCTTGAAAGACTCGCGTTCCATGTTCGCAAAATCCAATCCGTATTCCAGCTCTTTGATCTTCTTTTCTGTTTTGTTCTTGAAAGGCTCGAAACAATCCACCTTTGCCTGCAAATTACTCACTTTTTCGTCAACTGCTTTTACACACCGTTACAAATCAAGTTTTTCCAACACTTGTTCAAGTTTCGGGATAACTTCCCCCGCCATATTCAGTATAGTTAACACTTCGTCTGATTCACACAGTTCGGAATCTGAGAGGGAAGAGTCGAGTCTTAATTTTTTGCCATCTGGGGAAAGATTATCATCAGTGGAAGATGTTGAAGAACTTTTCGTCGATTTTCGTTTAACAGTTTCGGCCATACAACATTGCCAAGTGCGGAGGAAAACCACACACGTCTACTCCAACGTCTTGCCCGACCCAGTTTTTCATTTTTTTCTGTTTTGAATGGCAGTTCCCCGCCATGAACAAATTTATTTTACTTTTGCTTCTATTTCACTTTTATTTTTAATTTCATTTCATAATAAAAATGTTTTGTTTTGTTTTGAAAACAAAAAAATGAATCTATTTCCAGTTAAATTAAAACCGAAATAATTTTACATTTTACTTTCACTTTAATTTCAATACGAAATAAATAAAGTTCAATCTAAAATTAACAAATTTATGTCGTTTTGACGAATGGCAGTTGTCGGCCACCATACTATGACAACTCCGATGTCATTGCAACCCTGATCATAACAAATATTCACCTATATCTAATACAACTATGCTGGAAATTTTTCCAAATCTTTGTTTATGGCAACGTAGTTTGTGCTCAAACTTGGGAGGTATTGACCCTGAAAAACGGTATCGAGCCACCTTAACAAGTATCAATGCGCACCGTTTAGTTTGGTCCAAAAATAATGGGGTGAGGCTACTAGGATGAGAAAGATGGCGGATGGAGGTGTTTTCTTAGCTCCGTAATCCTTGTTAGCCTGGGAGGAAAATAGCGTCCTAAAAGTAATGTTCGGCGCATAGATAGCTGTCTAATGCCCAAACGAAACCAAATATCCTCAAGCTCGTCCTCAACGCAATCCCGGCCGTCACCAAAACGAAACAAACTCCTCGGAGCGACACCCGATAGAGATACGGAATCCTGCAGTATGGATAAAACGCCCGACGATCGTCCCTCGCTCGAAAGAATCATGGAAAAACTATCTTACTTGGATAACACCGAGAATAGAGGAACATTTTGGTGGGTTAAAATTTGATATTTCGATTTTAAGACACGAGCTTAAAGAAGAGTTCGAAGGTGTTAAAAGCACCTTGACGGAGGTACAGAAATGACTTGAATCAGCGTGGAATGTCATCGCAGACTTACGAGCAGAATCTAAATCACACTCAGACTTCAAGAAAACCTACCAAAGTAGCTTGGATAAGGTAAAGAGTGGACTGGTTATGACTTCATTAAAGAATGCCAAGCTCGAGACCGAAATTGACGCTTTGAAACTAAGATTTTGGGAGAAGCAGGAGAAAGTAATAGCTCTCGAAAATTACTCCCGGCGGGAAAACCTACTCTTCATGAACGTACCAGAACAGACAGAACAAGAAGGTGAAAACTGTGCGAACAACATATACGATATCATCGAAAATGAGCTAAACATAGATGTTGAGAATCTTGAATTCCATGCAATACATAGAGTGGGAAAACGGCGTTCGTCGGATGAGACATCGAAAGCTTACCCAAGGCCTGTCATTGCATGCTTTCTATGCAGAGGGGACAGAGATATGGTACTGAAAGCGAAGGGAAGGCTGCGAAACTCTTCACGATATACAAACGCGTATATTACTAAAAGACTATGCCAAAGCGATTCAAATGGAAGAAAAGTTTTAACCAAAGCCATGTTTCTGGCCCGCAAAGGAGGTATGAATGCTAAGGTTGTAGACAAAAACTTAGTAGTGAATAATGTTTACAACGTAGATAATATCCCCGATAATCTTAAGGAATCTAGCACCCTTAATTCTAGCTGAACAATCTTTCTACGCTTTTAATTTATTAGTCACATGTACAAGACGTAAACAAACTCCCCAGCGCTACTGAATTTCACCCAGATGCAGTCTTTCAATTTCTCCTTTCCTTTTTCTTTGCTAGCGTTATTTGCCAGCAAAGAAATAAAAACAACAAAACAAAACAAAACAAAAAAAGCAAAAAACCTACCTTTGGTTTTTCTCTCATTTAGCGCCAAATTTCACTAGGTTCGTTTTCAAAAGAAAAACAAGGAAAAAAAAAAAAAAAAAAAAAAAACACGACTACATATGTATTTTTGACTAAACGGACCATTATCATTGCTCATTACGACTCGTTTGTTTGTAACACCTTTTGCCGATCGTTTTCAGTATGCTTACCATGAAACCAATTTCCCCTTATGTGACAGTGGCTATTCTTGACCAATTCTTTCTTTTGCAATTACACTTAAAAAGGTCCGTAGCAAAAAGCCTAAACTGTAGCTAAACCTCAAAAACAGGACAGGGCCTTTAAAATTTTAATGTACAAACTCACGATGACTCTCATAAGCAGGGGGCGGAAAGCTACTTCCGATACATTCTCTTAAATGAAATCCAAACGATGTTCTCACAACTTGCAAAGCGATCAGCAAGGGTCTTGCCAGCGGATTTGTGTACTGATCATGCGCATTGCGTCAAAAACTATAGATAACGGTCTTGAGAAAAAACAAAAACATGGCAGTCGAAGGCGGGACGGTTTCTCCCTATTATATTTTGGTAAATCGTAAATTTATTGATTTTATGTCGCTTTTCAGACATAGTGTGTGGTTTTCTTTTTCTGTTAAACAATTTCCCTTTACAGAGTTTGGAATATGCAACATATAGCTAGCTCCGTATAGCTGCTAAGAAAAGGCCGCCGAAGAGTTGAGCTATCGAGCAGTGTTTTGCTGCAAACCTTAGGAAAGTTAAAGTCGCTTCAAGGTACAGAGCTTTCAGTAGTAGTTGTGATTTGTTTTAGGATCGTTTTGAATTTTAACTTTGGATTCAAGGTGTTGACTGATCGAAATAAACGAAGTGAAATGTTATGAAGTGTTTATTTTTATTCAGTTATGATATGTAGAGCAGTAAGCTCATATTTATAAAGCTTTCTTGAATATACTTGCTTCCGATAAATTTGACACTTGCTCCAGTAATTTTTATCAGCATCAAGTTATCCTTGCCCGGCAAAAACGATGTAACCTATAAATAAATCCATCGAGCGCGTTGTTGTTGGTTAAGATCTAGCACGGTTGCGTTTTAGTTTCCCCCGCATTTCAGTACCAAAAGACAAATACGATATGCAAGAAAATCAAAGTTGTATGATATAATTTTTTTCAATTTTTTAAGCATTTCTGATTTCCCCTGCCGGTTAATTCAATTCTTGCTTCTAAAATATTTACTGTGGGAAAAATACTGTAATTATCCGCTGACCACCACGCTGGGTGACCGCTTTGCAAGTTGTGAGAACATCGTTTCTCGGTCCCAGACCTCGTCTCTTCCCCCCCCCCCCCCCCCCCCCCGCTGCTCATAAGTCATTACATTTGGTGGCAACACACAAATGTATGTCACGGCAGGACCAAACCACTCTCAAATCGGTCATTAGGGCTAATTTTACTCCATTTTTTTGTTATTCTTTACCAAAGTTGCAGATAGTCTAGTTTTCTCAATAGAAAAATCGAGTGTCAGAACTCGAGCGCAATTGACTTTTTCTTACTCAAAACACTGCACTTTTGGCGCCATCAAAATGTTACTCTGCTGCGTTACTATCGTGACTGCGTGACTGACAGTTGACTCGGTATCGCCATCTCTTCATGTCAAACGTACGTAAGTTCACGTTCAGTCACGGAAAAGGTTGTCACGCAGAGTCGCAGGCCGGTAGTGTTTAGTGTTTCAAAATGGCTAAAATTGACCAAGTTTGACTTTTTTTTACCTCACTCTATGCTTAGAAAAGCAACTTTGCAATGAGAAAACCTACAAGACGCAAGAAAAACGAACATTTAGCGTTGAAATGTCTACTTTTGTGCGTTTGGAAATTGGAAGTGTTTACAATGACCACTGGCCTACTATGAAATTTCCTGAACTTCGATGCCGTCAAATAACAGAGATTTCCTCCGCTAAACCAGGCTCCGGGTGTTTCAACGTTGGATAGCGCTATCCACCGGATAAATCACTATCCAGCGGATAAAGCAATTGTTTCCCGTAATACTTATCCGCTGGATAGTGATTTATCAGGTGGATAGCGCTATCCAGCTTTTGAACAACCAGGGCCAGGCCAATTCTCAGGTATGGCTTGTAGATGAATGTGTAAAATGGGTGTTTTTCAACTGTTTCCAACAATAAAAGTAAAACTTGTGGATGAATTGATGCAAAGTGCTTATTTATGTATTACTTTACATGTCAAGCACCAAAAAGTACCATTTATCGCTATTTAACCTGATTTCTAATTCTTGGTAAAATCCAAGATGGCGACCAAGGTGGCGACCATTGTTGTTGACGTCACAGGCCTCCAGTAGTGCCACCGCCCATAAAATATACCTCATCTTGTTGAGAAGACCAAAAGCTTTCCACTGAGGACAAAATTGTTTCGAAATACTGCAACATGTTAGAAACTCTGGGGAGGGGTTCCATTACCCCATCTCCCTTGTACCAAGGTGGGAGTATGAATCTGCGTGTACGTCTGAGAGTTAAAGTATTTTCTAGTTAAAGAAAAAGAGTTCTTGCGTTGATGGAAAGTGGCCAAGTTCCTCAGCGCGGATTTGTTTTACCGCGCGAGAAAAATTGATGTTAGCGTATTTCAGGTTAAAAATTAGGCCAGTCTGAGACCCCGACCCTGAAAACCACTATTAGCTACTATTCTAATCTTTCTCGCAAATAAAAGGCTTTTGGGCGGGAACAATTAACATCAGGTTTCCTACTGATCTACCTAAAAGTTATCCGTGGACAAAAAATGAAAGCCGAATCGATTTTTAATCTATATTCCTCAAGTTACCTGGCATTAAGACCCGTCCAACTCTTGGCGATCGTGCATTCCAGTCAACTGCATCTTATCTCTGGAATGCATTGCCTTCGGCAATTTGCAAAATAAAGACATTGGACACTTTTTAAACTGCTGTTAAGACTAATTTTTTTTAATTTACCCTTTTCCTATTTAATTGCTGGCTTTTATTTATTGTGCGCATTAGATCGTATATTTGAATGCTATTTTGCGCCTAATGAATAATAAATTATTATTAATTATTAATTATTATTGTTATTATTATTATTAGTGTACATGTTGGTAGTTTTTAATAGTTACGTTTTAGTCACCCTTAACATTAATTTAATATAAGAATATTGTGAAGCGCAACTGAATATATCCATGTAAAGGTTTGCGCTGTATCAAATGTAAATTATCATTGTTATTATTATTTTTCAAATCTCTTGCCACGAAATGTCACTACAATACTACATCTGCAAACATGCAAACCATATCAAACCACAGTATATCATATGGGCCCTTTTTTTATACATCGAACGATCGACCAAATACATATCCACCTCGAAACTAATAAGTAGAACGCACGCCTACGATACCTATACCGTAAATGATCTAATAGATGCCGGGCCGTCTATTCAATTTTAGGTGCCCAAGCGGGGGCGTTTATAGATAGGCGTTTAAAAGAGAGATTCGTTTATTCTCATAACTGTAACAAACTCCGCAAAAATATTATGCTTTCGGCGAATACAGTGTATATCCCTACAGTTTATAAATAGAAGACTATCCAGTCCATCCGTTGATACGTCTTGGTCGTTTAGAGATCTATATCTTTTTTGTTGTTTGGCACCCAGTTTGTATAGATAGTAATGATAATATTTAATATTCATATTGCGCATTTTCTATAAAAATAATCAAATGCACATTACAAACATTACAATGAAAACAAACAATTTAAGTCTCATGCTTAGAATTTACTTTCAATAAAATGTCATTACAATAATACATCCGCAAAAGTGCTAACCATCTTAAGACATTAAAAAGTAGTTCGTTCGTTATAGTTATAATTATGTACTGCAAATTGTGAATCCATCACTTTTTGCATAGTTAATAAAGTGGAATGGTTATAAAGCCCGACAGACTTCTTTGTTATATGTTTTTGTTAGCTTTTCTAAACTGGACCGTGCACAACGTTCAATAGCATTCCTGTCATTTTGAACTTAGTGACCAATAGAAACATTGCATTAATTTATTCAGTCGCAATTTGTGAACAAAAAACAAAGGATTGTGCGCTGTCAGGGAGCTTTCAGCATAAACTACAGCACCTATGTTTTCATAGTCGATGTCTGCTGGCTTTCATAACCAGTCTCCTCTACTAACTATGCTTTACGTAAGAAGAATGCATGCCAAAGCTGAGAAGTATATTGATACCATTTTTTGTTTAAATAGTGACCAAGAAAGCATCAATCTACGGCTGACCTATCTCGATATCAACAAGGCGGATTAAGAGGCCATTTTCCAGTTCAAAAAAGCCGTAGCTTTCGAAATGAGGCCAGTTACAAAACCTTTCTGGTGAAAAAGACTTTCGTTTGCACGAGAATAAAAAGTTGTTTTCGTTTCAAAGACCTTGCACTTACCCTGGTTTTAAAGCAGAGGCTTGTAAATAACAATTACATATGAATCAATAGAGCGTTTTGTCATGACGTCACGGCAGCCATATTGATGTTCCAAACAAATCCTGTGGGAGTTGAACTCTTTTCTTATGTAAAAAATTTTTTTTGTACCCATAAATTTGCATAGATGCTGGTCACGTGAGTGAAAACGCTCTATAGGCCACTTTCAAGATGACGGTATTTAACTACAGCTACCATGCCAGAATTCACTTCGATTTTGCATTTTTTGGGCGGCTTACCGAAGGATTCTTACTAAGATTTGTAGTAAAATGATCGCATAGTGCAATTATAGTATTGGAAGGATCAGATATATACCGAGAAAGGTGCATTTATATTGCTCTTTAAATTGAAAGTGTTATGACCTCATTCGTCTAAAAAATAACACATTTTGTGTCTTTCAGTAAATAGTCTAATCTCAATACAATTTAGGCCCTTTAACCAGGATACTCTTACAACTGACAGAAACCATGATATCATTCACATTCTAACGAAAGCATGGTTGAGGCAGTTTTTTTGTTGTCTGAATTCCCCGTATTTGAAGCTCAACAAAACGTAAGTGTATTCATTTTACATAATCTACTACCAATCTGATACCAAAATATTGAAATCGCTAGGAAATAGTCCAGCGTATAAAAAATTATTTTTCTCTCCTTGCGTCCGCAAATATTCGCTATCTGTGAGTTTATCCAATTTGAGTTGGACTATCTTAATTTTTTTGTATCAACGTTTCCTCCTGTGTCCTGGGCACTCGGAATACCCGCGTCACTTGAAAACTCTTTAAGGCCCGGTACAGACGCCAAATTTTTCATATGCCGAACCTAATACATTGAATTAAGTATATGAAAAGTTCGGTGTGTGAATCAATTAGGAGCACCCATTTCAATTTGGAACGGCTCAGCCGTTCTTCCCGCCTAGCTTTGCGGGAAATTTCGACTTTGGAATAAATTTCGAAAGGGTATGATTCAGACGCTGAACTTTGCATGTGCCGAACCTAATGCATAAATTATTATAACGTATTTTCGTAGCATTTTGACCGAAATGAGCATTTATCCGTTTTGCATTAGTCATTCATTGTACTTTAAGTTATCGTTTTTGGAAAGATTTTGGTTCGCGTTTATTAATTCTGTAGTTTCCTTCTTTTCTTTTGCTACATATGCTATGCATTGGTATGCATCGAAGATGATCGAAATTTACGAACTAATATCAATGCATTCCTACAGAAACTACATTTTTTTACGCAATGAGCAGTCAGTTATGGAAAAGAATACTACAAAGTGTTTACAATAAGCCGTTTTTGTGCAACTTTCAGCATGGAAAAAAAAGGGAGAGAGAGAGAAAAAGCTTAACGGGGGCACGAAGGCGATAAATTGATCGAGTCGTACAGTACGCAACCAACTGCAGAGTAACAGTTCGAGTCATCATCGATTGTTTAATAGGCAATTTATAACTCAAGTAAATTCCGTTCAGTTCAACCAGTTCTTACAGGGTGGGCCTCATTAGTTCTTCTACCTTCTCTTTCCAGAACTTCCCCAGCTTCCACCATCCACAGCAACATAGCCAGGTTTTACAACAGTCCACTAATATAAATTCTTCAACTGCTCCAGATTTTTTAGGTTCTGTGTTTCATAGTTGTTGTTATTTTACTAACCCTCGCATCTGCAGTTAATAATATGGATTGGATTCTCTTTTCTTATCCATTAGAAACTTTTTTTGAGTACCTTGTTTTCAAACAGTGTGTCGGTAAAATATACACTAAAAGAGAAGCTTTTTCGAGTTTTGTTCTGTGGGGCGTTGCGAGAGTTCATTTGACATGATAGCCTGTCAAGCCCTAGACTACAAGTAGTCCCCCATTTTTCGTCAGGGATAGTAGAGCGTGCGAAACGCAAGCGCACGTTCACGCGCGCTCGCGTTTCGCTCGCTCTACTATCGCTAAGGAAAAATGGGGGACTACTCGTAGTCTAGTCAAGCCCTGGTCCAGTCACAGTTACAATAAAAAAAAATTCAACCAATCAGTGTGCTTGCTTGCGTCATTTCCAAGCGCGCTCACCTCTTGTTTTTGTTTTTCTTTCTCTCCCAATATTTTAGATATGATAAAAATTAATCAGAGGATTATAAAATAAATGAACCCCTTTCTAGCTTGCTGGTATATCGGATGATGATGCCCTTGGCTGAGAAGATTGTCCTCAAAATTTTACATTTACCCTTGAAGCTTCGCTTCTCTCTCAGCCGCGGGCATTATCCTCCGAAATACAAGTCGTCTAAAGGGGTTTATTTACTAAATAATCGACTAAAAATATGTCACTGTAACTAAGAAATTATCCAGCACATACACATTATAGAGAACACAGTATACTCTTGCGTCGATATCTCGTGTCCAAACAAAATGAAACATGGTCATGTTCGCTAAGTGGCTTACAGTGTTTCACAACAACCGCGCTAGAAAAAAATAGTCTCTTGCTGAATTTGTCGTTACAGAAAGCTGAGTATTCATCGAGTGGTGAAAACGTATGGCTCCCTGTTCCTTTTGAGCCGCACGGTTAGAAAGTAGCACTGATTTTCATTAAGTGCTATTTCTAAAAACTTTGTAAGATTGCAAGGGAAAGCACTAAGGTCAACATTTTTTAAAAACATCCTAAAACTTTTTTTGGGAAACCAATTTCTCCCTTTCAGCAGTTAATTTTGTTATTAGCCTTGTCAAGAGACATAACATCCGCTTTGTGTATGCGCTGTAACAGTCAATGTCGGAAGTTCATTCCTAGGCAAACTTGACAACCTCGAGGCATAAAAGAAAGTAACGATAATATATAGATTTAGCCAGGGCTAAAAGCGAAGCTCTCTTTAATAATTGAAGACTACTTAAAGAGAGTATAAAATTGAGTAATACTAAAGACAAGGTGAAAACAACGAAAACGGTAAAAAACAACAACAATAGATCTAATTAGCAAGAAAACAATTTTGCACGTGCAGCACATTTTTTTTTCTACTTAGCAAAAAAACAACTTTGCACGTGCAGCATACTTTTTTGGACACTTCCTTGCCGTTGTTTTCCAGGCATGTCTCATCAATGAAATCAATGACATCAATGTGTAATCGATGAGTAATCAATGGGTAATCAGTTGATTAGTCATTGATTATTGCCAATGATCAATTGGTAATCGATGAGTAATCGATGGGCCACAAAATTTTCAGTCATTGATTACTCATCGATTGCATTGATTAGTCACTAAATACATTAATTACTCATCAATATCATCGAGTGGCTGCAAATGACATTTCTATAAGGGAATAATAAAAAAAAGGAAAATAGATTGAAGGTAACATTAATGACTTTTTAGATTTTATTGCAACTTACACCGCGGGAATTATACAAAGCTGGCAAAGAAGCTTTTTCTTTTAAAAAAATATTTTTTTCTTGATTCTCGTCAGTTCATCCAGAAAATTCCACTAACTCCATCAGCAGATGTCATTCTTCTCCTACATAACGAAACAGTTGCTGAAATCGAAGGGCACCGCGAACGACCTGAACGCCAGGAAAAGAAACTCGAGGAAGCGGCGAAAAGGGAAAAACATAAAAAATAAGAACGTATGAAACAGGGACCAGCAAAGAATATGACAGTGGCGGTTTTGAAGGAATTATTAAAAGATAAAGGAATTGCCTTCAGTTCAAAAGCCAAAAACCGGAAC
>NC_133202.1:35758437-35813437 GCF_958299795.1 Porites lutea
ATCATCTAAAGTAATCATTTAATATGGTAACTGGTGAGATGACATCATCAGCTTAAAGTAGAAAGGTTTTTTGACATGATAAGCTATTTTCTTAAGACCATATAAATGGATGATATTATTATTATTATTATTATTATTATTGTAATCCAAAACGAACTGATTGGTATTATTCAGTTTTTCATTAGAATACTGCTTAATCATTATCGTATGATAGCGAGGACCATTGTCCCCCCTCAGAAGAAGGAAAAAGGGGGTAGGCGAATGCGAATCGCCAAATCGTACTGATTTTTCGGGCAAAACATGAAAACGAGGTCGAAGTGCAGCGAAGCAAAAAACTGCCTGTCAAGCAAAAATGTCAACCTTTGTTTACTTGACTCTGTTGAAAGCATTATAGAGGGTATAAAAATTCTATAGAAAGCAACAGGTGGTTCTTAAGGTATCATCCAGGGTAAAAAATCATCTTTTTTCCGAAATTTGCAATTTTGAGATGATTAAATAGAGCTCATCAAGAGCTTTCTTTTAAAAAAAAAAAATTCCAGGAAAAAATGTTTTTTCGGTGCCGACTTATAGAGCGCAAAAATTTTTTTCTATGCTAATTATTTTAATTGATCGTTGACAAGTCCTGTCATAATTGATATGCATCCAGCTGTTGAACCAAGCTGATCACGCAATTTGACAGAATCGTGGTCTACAAGTATGTGCTCACTGGTTTTCCCTGGATTTTGGAAGTGAATGCCTGTAAAGAAGAAAAACAGAGCTTGTCCGTTTTCGTCCTCGACTACAAGACGAAAGAAGACGACAAAATCGTTTTCAAAGAGTGGGCTTCAAAATTAGCAGAGAGCGACAAGGGTTCCAACTACAATCAAGAAAAATGGCTAAAAGATGACAAAACTTCTGAAAAACCCATTGAAACTACCGTGGAATCGAGTTTCACGAGTTTTTTAGCGAGCGGAGTGAGCTTTTTAGGCGGAGAAAAGGCCAAGCGAGCGACGAAGTCGCGAGAGGTCCCGCGCCGTATAAAAACTGGACAATGGACTTTTTTGAAAGTCTGTTGTAGCGGGAGAGAAGCTTCAGAAAAACTCCAGGAAGCGTTATGTTGTCGATTTTGCCTGGGAAGTGCCGAACTTTTAGAAAATGTATCGAGTAAAAGTGGGCTTGGCTCAACTTGGCTTGTCCGGTGCGAAAATGAAAACTGCCAGTCGCAAATCACTAATGATGCTTTCTCGATAACAGATAGGATCGAACAAAGCAGAGCCTTTGAATTAAATTGTTCATCTGTTGTCGGGTTTAGTTTGTAACCTTTTCCTACTGTGTCACTACTGTTGTCCCTTCTCTGGTATGCATCAACATTGACAGCTTTGGTGTTATAATCTGTTATAATCTCGTCACGGGTAATACGCCGCCAAAACTATTTTTACCCTGTTTTCTCGAAATGAAAATCAGGGCAAGTTGAGGGTACGTTTTAAACTCCAAGTCGGCAACCCGTGAATCAATTTGACTGAAATTTGGCCAACTTACTGTCAGATAGTTTTTCTAAATAACCATTTGTGCGAATTTTGATTTCTTTCTTCGTTTTTGAGTTAGAGTATTTTTTCACAGGTAGTGCTAATGACTTGCTATCCCTAACTTCAACTGCTTATAACAAAAGAACAAACGCACTTGACAAAAATCTGAGACACGGTTTTTAATAAAACGTGAACCAGCGAACGCGATCTTAATTGGCTTCTTCCCTTTATTCTTGGCTGGCCTGGACTTAAATTTACAGTGACACCCACTTTCACAAAAAAATGTACGGTTTATGGGAGTATTTGTTAAAAGTAAAAGCGTTAGCGCCGATCAACGCGAGGAGGGTGCTTGAGGGTGGATGATACCTTAAGCTAAGTAAACCCTTACTCTTTTATTTCCTACATAATAAAGACGCACACACACACCGTAAGATAAATTCTTTGTCTTTTACTTTCTTAAGTCCAAACGATTAATTGTACAAAGTGCATATTGGAAGCTAATTAACTTATTTACACCAGTAATATTTTTAAATAAATTGTCCGGCTTGCACCCTATCTTCCAACCTGGAGCGCTTAATTCTATAAGCAGTACAGTCTTCCACAAGTAGGGAATATTATTACAACTAGTACAGTTTGTTTTCAGATGGAATATATTAATATTGTACTAACGTATCGTCATCTAGTTTTTAAGCTTCCCTCGGACTTTTCTATTCTTTACCACCTTCTTAGACAGAGACGTTTTATCCCGTTTTACTTTGGTCTCGACTGCGTTCCCCATTTGAGTGGAACGTCTATTCAAAAATAGAAATAAGAGGTGCGATCTCCTTGCAACACAAGAAACAGTTTATGTTTTCTATTTAGCGCTAATAATCGGATATATAAACAAAACACATACACATACACAAAGTGGAGCTAAAAACTCTGTATTCCAATTTTGACTGATTATTACAAAACTGTTTTCTCCGTTCTATTTCAAGGAAACGACTCACTAATGAAGTCTCTGCGTTTGGTGAGCTTATTAGAGAGTTCAAGCTTCACGTATACGGCAAACGGCACACGTCAGATTCAAGCTAAGAATTTCTCAAAATAGAAAATGAGCAGATAAGAACAGCTCAAAACAATTCTTATGGATAAAAAATTGCGTGAAACTACTAATTTAGGTGCAGAAATAATGAACAGTAAACGATAAGTAAAGAGGCAACTTGGTCACGTGGTACAAATCTGCGTTTGCCATTTGACGTAAAAGTGATTCTTAACCTCTCTATTGTCTTGTTCAGCACGCTCCGTTAAAGTCAGTTAATTATGCGAGTAAAGGAACGGTGCAGACGTTTGCATACAAATTGGCTCTACAGCTAGACCCAAGGGACAGGCTTGACTTATTATTATCAAAACACAAAACAATAAAAAACTTAAGTAGTGCTGGGGGGTGGTTGCTCTGTTGGTGGACATAGGACAGTTTATTATTAGGCTTCATGAATGGTTTGTAGCACCCGTTTGTGAGGTTGAAGGTCACATCAAGAAAGTTGACGACCTTTTTGTTAGCTTCGATTGTGATTTTAAGGCCATTCGATTTGAACACTTGGCAGACTTCTTGCTTGGTTTTTTCAGTTTCTTTTGGAGTAGCCTTGCAAATTGCGAGGCCATCGTCACGGTACAGACCAACTTCATTTTTGAATTTTGGTGCTATCAAGGATAACATGTAGGCTCCTATTAACTCGCACGTTTCTGCTCCGTCGTAAGAGCCCATGGTGACATCAAACATGCTGTTTGCGTTCTTCTTGGTCCATGGAGAATTTTGGTGGTAAAGGAGTGACTTTTTCGTGTGGGTAATGATGTGGCGGTCTTGTTGTGTGATGGTGGTGAATCGTGAGGCATAGTTTAATGCTTTCAGTAACAGGTCTTCAGATGTGGATGGGTAAAAATCGCAGACGTCAAAGGTGATAAATGCGTATTTTTCCTTTTCCGGTGAAAGGTGATAAATGCGTAATTTTCCTTTTCCGGTGAAAGGTGATAAATGCGTGTTTTTCCTTTTCCGTCTGCGATAAACGATCAATGATAATGATTACTCCTGAAGCCTGAACTCCTGTGATTATTAATATATATATATATATAAATATATACTTCTTAAACTTGAATAGCATAAATTTTGCTCAGCGCTCATGATCAACTCTGAGAGGAGCAGTGACTATAATGATCTATAGTAGTAAGATTTCAATTCATCGTTTTATTGCAGGGCTTCGACCTCGTTTTTATGTTTTGCCCGAAAAATCATTACGGTTAATTTTGCAGTCGCCTAACCCCTTTTCCCTTCTATTGAGGGGGGTACTATGGTCCTCGCTATCATACGATAATGATTAAGCTGTATTCTAATGAAAGACTGAATAATACCCATTTTCGTTTTGTATTACAGCAATAATAATATATAGATTTAGCCAGGGCTAAAAGCGAAGCTCCAATTAATAAATTTATAATTTAAATCAAACAATAAACTTTTAATCCACAAATCAGTTAACTTAAGGCCATATTCATGTGACTTTTGAGGAAAGGCTAAGTTATTTTAGAGTGAAACATCTTACATCGAATTGATAACCTTATATGTATACCCAAAAAATGGTAAACATCGTCGATCACATTCAAGATCACAGTAGATTAGGCCTCGAAATTAAATTCTTGGAAAACAAATCATGCCGAATTTTTTTGCGTTCGACAGGTTTACTTTACAAATTCTTGCCAACAAATCCTGAGGGTGTTTAAACCAACCTTTTATAATTTTTATACATCACATTTGAGGTGAAACGGTACTATTTATCATACAAACCTTGGACAGAATGCGGGATTTCACAATTTTTCAAGACAAATTACACTCAGTCAATATTCAGGACGATCAATCGTGGGCTTTAAGCGAAACCGTTCAAAAATGCCCAAAATCACCCATACGGCCAGCTGGTTCTCGTTTCTATAGTGCGAGCTGTCAGTGTGGTCGAGTGTTTGAATGAACTTTAATAGAGTTACGCTTCAACATAATAGCGAATTTATTATTATTATTTTTTGTTATTTAATAGTTTCAGTTATAACGATGTGTAATCTTATAAAGCGTTTGATACGCGCGACATTTTTGAGTACTCCTGCAAGCGATGTTCATGAGCGATGAAATCAAACGGCACGGACAAGCGATTAAAACTGCAAGAGAGACTACTAACAATCAAAAAAAATATATAATTCGGTAAAACATTTACAGAGACAACAATTTTTTTTTCACGAAGACAAGTATTAAAGTGTCTCTAAAAATCCTGAGTCTTTTAGCTAAAGCTTTAAAAGCCGGCTTCCCGGCGCGGTGTTTACTGTTTTCGAAGGTGAACTCCTCGAAGCAAGAAAATCGCTCAAAGTTGTCTTTCTACAGGCAAATTTATAACTAAATATTCTTCGGAATGTTTTCTTTCTATTTGAGGTGAGCAAATATATCTGAAGGCTTTTTAAAGTTCTGTAAGCTTATATCAAACCTGATACTAGGTCAGATCATTGACTCAAATCCTACAAACGTGCATAAACTTGCCACATAAACTGTCAGCGTGAACTGTGCAAGACTTCATGAAATTAGATATAACAAAAACAAACATCAAACACAATAATTACTCAAGCTTACCATTCGAGATTCAGTTCCTGAAAGCTATTATTATTAGCTGAAAGCTATTAAGGAAGGCCACAGTTGCTTGAGACTTTTAAACACTCTTACGCATTAAGCAAGGTGAAAAACAAAAACGATGCCATCCGAAATCGAATTACCGAATTTTGACAAGCGAGGCATTTCTCAACCAAAAACCCAGTAAACAAACCAGCCATGAATAACAGAAGACTCTTGATAGCAGCTGTATTTCATTTTGTACATCCAGAGGAAAAAGAAGACAGTTAAAAACATCACAAGTTGACACTAAACTCTGTCAGCTTCAGCTGTCAAAGTAAACAACTTTCAAGATGCTGCATAATTTTTTCCGCGTGAACTCACCTGTCAAATTTTGACCAATTAGAGTATAAAAATTGGACGTAGAGCGTGACCAACGCGTGACCATGGTAAGATAAGGTCTTCCCCGCCTGTAATTTTAAAAAAACTGGCTGAATTTTTGCTTCCGAGGTCAGTTTGAAACCAAAATCCTAATATTGCGGGGGCCATAGTGACATAAACACAACATATTTGATATGAATCCTTGGAAAAAATAAACTTGAGCCTGCGATCATGTGAAACTGGTAATTTGTCAGCGGATAACTTCAAAAAAATACTCGACCTCGATGGTTCGACACTTGAGCCCGCGGTACGGTCAGGAGATACTGGTCAGCAGATGCTCTGTTTTGATAGCTGTCAATTGATCACAACATTGATGTGCAATTACTTTTCTCTTGGGCTCCCAAACTAGCTAAAAGTGTGAGAGTAAACATTGGTTTTCCTGTGGTGCGGACGGACGGTCGGCGGTCGGTGTACGGTCACGTGATTACCAAATTTTCTGGGGATGGATAGATTTACTTAGCTATGGGGCTCCGCTAATAATATCATCCATTTATATGGTCTTAAGAAGATTTAAATAAATAATGATGTCATAGACTATAGAAAATAAATGATCGTGTAAAAAACCCTCTACTTTGAGCTGATCATGTCATCTGACCAGTTACCATATTAAATGATTATTTTAGATGAACATCTCATCATTTTAATCCCCTGAGCTATTGTGACGTCAACTCTACCACCTCCACCACGGCGTTGAACCCCTCATCTCCTTCTACTCTGTATTTGGCTGGGATCCGCTTGCACTTATGTTGACCAATGTTCCATCTCTTTTATATTTAACAAAATAAAAAAATCGCTTTGTTCACTTTGAGTTTGTTTTCTATTACAGAAGACCTCAAGCTACTGTCAGGATAGCTGCGAGTTTTTAACCAAAGTAAAAACCTTGTCTTCTATAATAACTGGAGATGGTTTCTTGCTGCCAACCCCAAGGAATCTAACTGTAACAAACAGGAGTTTTACATCAATCTCACTGCAGTGGGAGGCTGTAAAGAACACGAATGGTAGCCCTGTGTATTTGATAGAAATGGAGGCCTTAAGAGGGGAAGCAAAGTATTCCCCTATATACATGGAAGAGGTAGATTGAATAAAATTTTTCATTATTTTTTTATGACTTAAGAGCCAATATCGTAGCCTGAATTTCATCCGATTGCTTCGGGTCGTTATTAGAGAGATTAAGTTTCACGTTTACGCCAAACGGCAAACGTGAATTTGTACCACGTGACCAAGTTTTCCCCTTATTTTTCGTTTACTGTTTATTGCTTCTACACAAAAATAGGTAAATTTATGCCAGTTTTATCCAAAAGAATCGTTCTGGACTGTTTTTATCTGCTTATTTTCTATTTTGAGAAATTCTCAACTGACGTTTGCCGTTTGCCGTGTGCCGTAAACGTGAATCTTAATCTCTCTATTACTCCCTCAGTAACGTCTGAATACACCAGCCATTAATGCCGTCCAGTGACGTCACTACTCCTTGACTTTTGCTTTAATTCATGCAAAAAGTAAAACACGATTTTCAAGTGGGAAACCGCGAAATATCGTTGGGAAATGTCTGCATGATACCGAAGTTTTACACTCAGGGGTTTCAGGACGGAAAGGCATTCCATTGCCGTCAACAAGGTGATTATAAAAGAAAAACTTGGTCAATAGCATTCTTGCTCGTTGTGTAGCTCTTTGAAATATACCGATTCATAACTAAAGAAGATTTTCACACATATTCCATTCAATAGGTGAAATAAATACAGGAAACGCAAGGTTCCATGCACAGTTTCAGGTCGATTTACACAGCTTTGATAAAAACATTCTTAGTTTCGAGAATAGTTTATTTCTAAACCATAAGAAAAGAATTAATTAGAAGTTGAATTTTTCGCTATTTCTCTTTCACTTTTTACATTCGGTTCATTTTATTTGCCGGGAAGGAAGCGTTCGCGCATTCTAGTCCTATTTTAAACTTTATAGCGGAAGGACATCTGTGAGCAGGGAATAAGTCAGCACAGAATTTGATTGTCGGCGAATTTCTGTAATCGTCCATCGTTCTGCTAGTGAGAAGCTAGCCGTTGTTCACTCGTCTTGCTTGTTTGGGGCTGAGTCTTATTCCGGTCAAAGAGAGAGAAAGAGTGTCTGGCAAGGTTTCTAATGAAAGATTTGTGAACTCGTGTCTGGCAAACTCTCCAAGTGTTTATATATACACAGTTATACACACCTTATAACTTCTTCAGCGCTTAACGAGTGTCGTTAAAATTTTTGTCCATAACTTTCACTGAAACAACTACAGAATGTCACTGATAACACGAAACGCAAAAGTGTCGAAGTATGACTGCACAATAAATGTCACAAATCTACCTGAGCGGTCCCTTGGAGATGTTCTGTCTTTACGTCATCCTAACCATTTCGTACTTGCGAGCGCAAACAATAGAAACGTTATCATTACCTACCGATTCCTCGCGGCCCCTGTTCAAGCAAATCGAGATTTTTTCTATATTGACGAGTTACTAGAGTGCCTGCTCGGGATTTCGCCTTCTGGGCGAAATCCCTGCGGGGGCAATTATGCGAATGTTTCGACAATCAACCAATCAAAATCACTACCCGGCTTTTGGGTAGTAAGTGACGTCACTGGACGGCATTAACGGCCGGTCGATTCAGACGTTACTGAGGGAGTAATAACGACTCAAAGTAATCGGATGAAATTCAGGCTACCAATATCGGAAAATATCGTGAATCTCAAATCAGTTCTAAAAATTCGAATTTCGGCTCATACTACCCAAACAACCCTTTAGGTGAACTATTTCAAGAAATGATATAGAAATCCTAAAGCGCTGTAAATTTTGAGAAATTTGGAAAAGTTCGAAAATTCGATAAAAATACCTTTTGTTATTCGCGAAATTGCCGCAAATTTCAACAATTTTCAAGGAACCAGTACAAGCGCTCAAAAACTCGTATTGACATGATGTTGCACATGCATTTACCAGTCACCCAAAGCTTTAAGACTGCATAAAAATATCTTGCAGAATAACTTTTGTAATATAGTTTTGGGCTTTCATTGTTTGCACCTTGACTGTGTGCTGTTTTGGCGGTCGAAATAACGCCCAACTTTAACCGCAAAAAGTCGATTCTGGTATGTCTTAAATTTAAAATATGATTATACTACATGAAAGAGCGGTGATAAAATTTTAAATAGAACCCCTCGGGCCACCGTAAGCGACAAGAACGTGAAATGTAAACAAAGCGAAAACCGTGCAAACAACGGAAAAAATCACACCAAAGTTATTTCTAGCCCCCCAGAACGCAAAGAAATGATGGAAATTTCGGTATCTAAATAGGTATTGCTATCTAAAAAGCTAAAAAGGCGAAATTGTCCGTCGAAAAAAAAAATTATATATATATATATATAAACCCTGAACAATGAGCAACTGAGAATCGCGTCGGGTGACCATTTAAGAGCGGCTGTCTGTAAATATCGAGAATTTGCCGTCAAAACGGAAATTTAGAAATTCTTCATATTCAGTCAGAAAAAACCCTTTGGTGAAACATTTTCGAAAATCACAATCAAAGTTTCCAAAGAATTTTCTTTTTCGAGAAAACCGGCAAAAAGTGAAATGCTGCCCCACGCCATATAGTCGCCGGTCTAGAACCTTTGAATTATACCATTTTCAAAGCCCTCGGGAAGAAAGACGGTTCTAGGAAACAAGATCATCTTTGGCAGGTAAGTTAGGCATCCCAGTTACAATACTATTTGGTTTTGGTAAAAATATTACAAGATAATGAATTTTTTACTCGGTTAAAAGACGCCCAAAGAGTCCTATCTTCAGCACTTTCATAAACAATGAAATTTTGCGAAACTTTGAAGGAAAAAATCGCGGCTTGGTACATGGAATTTTAGAGGAATTATTTTACCTCAGTAAAGCCCCACTGTTGTAGTACAACATATAAAAAATCCAGCTTGGGCAATCAAAAAGCAACGCGCCGAGAGAGGTAAACGCGCAGTTCATTTTCCATGTTTTTGCATAAAGGTCAAGTATAGTGTCAATACCGACATATTTTCATACTGGCTTAAGCAGAATGTTAAAAATACATGTACAGTATCACAAATCAAGAATCTTCGATAAAGTGCATCTGAAAGTTTGTTTCATTCGATAAAAACCGGTTACTGAGGGGCTGGAAGTTGTTAGACTTCATATGGGAAAAAACTGCGTTTGGCGAACCAAACAACAAAGGTCAACAAATGATATCGACACCACCCGAGGTACTCCTTTTTTAATTTATTTTTTAACAGTGTTTATGTTCATTAAAGAGCTTGCATTCATTATAAACTAGTCCCGTTGCTTCAGTGACCCAGGGGGAAGGGCGCCCTTAATGCGCCCTTCCCAACTGGTCGACAAAATGCTTTAAATCTATTAAAAATTGTTAAATTGACACAAAACGTTCGTACAAAAAGTAATTTACAGGGGCGTTGCCAGGATTTCTAGGAGGGGGGGGGGGGGGGCAAATTGGCTCCAACGAAAACGGTTGGTCTAAAATCCTTACATTACGTACGTACAAGACTTTGGCGTTTACGCTTCACAAACAGAAGACGCCTTGGTTGCCGTTGAGCGAACGTGTTTATCACTTCGTCGATATTTATGTCTCGGTGGAAATTGATATTCATCAACGCCAGCCCAGACTCTCGCTCGCTTGACATGGTCGACCTCAGGTATGTTTTTAACCTTCTTAGTGTACTGAATGAGCGCTCACATTCAGCTGACGTTATCGGCAACGTGTACAAAATGCGGATCAAGGTGTGGATGTTAGGAAAGAACTCTCGATCGCATGCTGCGAGTGTCTGAACTGCACTGGTGGGAAGGTCGGCATCCTCAGTGCTGCACCACTTTCCCTTCCATCGCAGGAGCTCAACATCAACCACATGAGGAGAAGGAAGGTCGTTCTCATAAAAATCCAGCGCTGCTTCAATGTTAGGATTTCTGTCTCCGACGGCTACCAGCTCAGGAAGAAGATTAAAGAGGCTGGACAAGACAGCATCATTAGTAGGATTGAAGTATGTTTTCATCTATGAGTGCAGATGGTCTAGAAGGGGAATAGCAACTGCCCTCTTATAGTAATCAGATGGTGTCTGGGCTGGTACATTGTCGCGATGCTGCTGCTGATTGGTCCCGCGCGGGATGGAAGGCGCAACACCTACACTTGCCGCGGTAGTGACCGCCAGATCGAACCACTCGGTCCAGATGTCTTCGATGTTGTCTCGGATGTCCTGGAGATCGTCCGTGACCTTATTACTGTGAGTGTACGCCTCGTAGACATCTAGATCTCTCTTCCGAAGTTTTACACTCAGGGGTTTCAGGACGGAAAGGCATTCCATTGCCGTCAACAAGGTGATTATAAAAGAAAAACTTGAAATGGCGTTCGCAAGTCCACTCGCTTTATTCTTGGTGTCTATGTCCCAGCTCCATGCTGCGTCGCCATATTGGCCAGCAAATAGACGTTCATTTGCCATTACCTCAAGCGCTCTCATGATGCACAAGAAGAGGGCGAAGAAAACCTCGTAAGCTTCGTGTCTCTCCACCCATCGCGTCTTGCACATGTTTTTTAACGTTGTTTTCTTCGCGTCCGGGGAGTCCTTCTCAATCACACACAGGAGCAGATATAATGGGTTCACGATAACCGTCACGAATATAGAGATATTTAGTGACCACTTAGTGTACTATGAGAACGTTGATGTAATTGTTGTAGTTACTGTAGTTGGGATAGTTAGTGTAGTTGGTGTAGTTAGCGTAGTTGCTGTAGTTGGTGTAGGTGGTGTAGTTGGTGTAGTTGCTGTAGTTGGTGTAGTAGCTGTAGTTTCTGTAGTTGCTGTAGTTAGTGTAGGTGTAGTTGCTGTAGTTGGTGTAGTTGGTGTAGTTAATGTAGTTGGTGTAGTTGGTGTAGTTGCTGTAGTTGGTGTAGTTGGTGTAGTTAGTGTAGTTGCTGTAGTTAGTGTAGTTGCTGTAGTTGGTGTAGGTGGTGTAGTTGGTGTAGTTGCTGTAGTTGGTGTAGTAGCTGTAGTTTCTGTAGTTGCTGTAGTTAGTGTAGGTGTAGTTGCTGTAGTTGGTGTAGTTGGTGTAGTTAATGTAGTTGGTGTAGTTGGTGTAGTTGCTGTAGTTGGTGTAGTTGGTGTAGTTAGTGTAGTTGCTGTAGTTAGTGTAGTTGGTGTAGTCAATGTAGTTGGTGTAGTTGCTGTAGTTGGTGTAGTTGCTGTAGTTAGTGTAGTAGCTGTAGTTTCTGTAGTTGCTGTAGTTAGTGTAGGTGTAGTTGGTGTAGTTGGTGTAGTTAGTGTAGTTGGTGTAGTTGGTGTAGTTGGTGTAGTTGATGTAGTTGCTGTAGTTGCTGTAGTTGTTGTTGTTGGTGTAGTTGGTGTAGTTGGTGTAGTTAATGTAGTTGGTGTAGTTAGTGTAGTTGGTGTAGTTGGTGTAGTTGCTGTAGTAGGTGTAGTTGGTGTAGTTAGTGTAGTTGTTGTTGTTGGTGTAGTTGGTGTAGTTAATGTAGTTGGTGTAGTTGGTGTAGTTGGTGTAGTTGGTGTAGTAGCTGTAGTTTTCTGTAGATGCTGTAGTTAGTGTAGTTGGTGTAGTTGATGTATTTGCTGTAGTTGCTGTAGTTTCTGTAGTTGGTGTAGTTAATGTAGTTGCTGTAGTTGGTTTGGTTGGTCTAGTTAGTGTAGTTGCTGTAGTTGGTGTAGTAACTGTAGTTTCAGTAGTTGCTGTAGTTAGTGTAGTTGGTGTAGTTGGCGTAGTTGCTGTAGGAGCTGTAGTTGGTGTAGTAGCTGTAGTTAGTGTAGTTAGTGTAGTTGGTGTAGTAGCTGTAGTTGCTGTAGTTAGTGTAGTTGCTGTTGTTGGTGTAGTTGCTGTAGTTGGTGTAGTTAGTGTAGTTGGTGTAGTTGCGGTAGTTGATGTAGTTTCTGTAGTTGGTGTAGTAGCTGTAGTTGGTGTAGTTAGTGTAGTTGCTTTACTTGCTGTAGTAGGTGTAGTTGGTGTAGTAGGTGTAGTTGGTGTAGTTAGTGTAGTTGCTGTAGTTGGTGTAGTAGCTGTAGTTGGTGTAGTTAGTGTAGTTGCTGTAGTTGATGTAGTTACTGTAGGTTCTGTAGTTACTGTAGTTGCTGTAGCTGGTGTAGTAGCTGTAGTTGGTGTAGTAGCTGTAGTTGGTGTAGTTAGTGTAGTTCGTGTAGTTACTGTAGTTGCTGTAGTTGGTGTAGTAGCTATAGGTGGTGTAGTTGCTGTAGTTAGTGAGTTGATGTAGTTGCTGTATTTGATGTAGTTGCTGTAGTTGCTGTAGTTGGTGTAGTAGCTTTAGTTGGTGAAGTTTCTGTAGTTGGTGTAGTTAGTGTAGTTGCTGTAGTTGGTGTAGTTGGTGTAGTTAATGTAGTTGGTGTAGTTGGTGTAGTTAGTGTAGTTACTGTAGTTGGTGTAGTTAATGTAGTTGGTGTAGTTGGTGTAGTTGCTGTAGTTGCTGTAGTTGCTGTAGTTGCTGTAGTTGGTGAAGTTTCTGTAGTTGGTGTAGTTAGTGTAGTTGCCGTAGTTGGTGTAGTTGGTGTAGTTAATGTAGTTTGTGTAGTTGGTGTAGTTAGTGTAGTTGCTGTAGTTGGTGTAGTTAATGTAGTTGGTGTAGTTGCTGTAGTTGGTGTAGTTGGTGTAGTTGCTGTAGTTGGTGAAGTTTCTGTAGTTGGTGTAGTTGGTGTAGTTTGTGTAGTTGCTGTAGTTGGTGTAGTTGGTGTAGTTAATGTAGTTGGTGTAGTTGGTGTAGTTAGTGTAGTTGCTGTAGTTGGTGTAGTTAATGTAGTTGGTGTAGTTAATGTAGTTGCTGTAGTTAGTGTAGTTGCTGTAGTTGGTGTAGTTGGTGTAGTTGCTGTAGTTGGTGTAGTTAGTGAGTTGATGTAGTTGCTTTATTTGATGTAGTTGCTGTAGTTGCTGTAGTTGGTGTAGTAGCTTTAGTTGGTGAAGTTTCTGTAGTTGGTGTAATTAATGTAGTTGCTGTAGTTGGTGTAGTTGGTGTAGTTGGTGTAGTTGGTGTAGTTAGTGTAGTTGGTGTAGTTGGTGTAGTTGCTGTAGTTGGTGTAGTTGGTGTAGTTGATGTAGTTGCTGTAGTTGGTGTAGTTGGTGTAGTTGGTGTAGTTGGTGTAGTTGGTGTAGTTGGTGTAGTTAATGTAGTTGGTGTAGTTACCATAGTTGCTGTAGTTGGTGTAGTAGCTATAGTTGCTGTAGTTGGTTTAGTTAGTGTAGTTGGTGTAGTTCGGTGTAGTTTGTCATAGTTGCTGTAGTTTTTGTAGTTATACAAGGTTTTATTCTGACAGATATTAACCAAAAATACGTATATCGTAACTTGCGTGAACAGCAAAAAAATTGTTCGGTGTGTCTTCGCCTCTTGCCTGGTTAATACAGATTTTTATGTTTATGTTATTGTTGTTGTTGTTTGTTTAATGAA
This sequence comes from Porites lutea, assembly GCF_958299795.1. NCBI lineage: Eukaryota > Metazoa > Cnidaria > Anthozoa > Scleractinia > Poritidae > Porites > Porites lutea. Next base: position 35,772,442 of record NC_133202.1, read on the forward strand.
ATAATGTCTCTTTGTTATCCCGCTTATTTTGAATATTATCATAATTGATTAACTTTCTTGTAAAGCTTTCAACCGGTAAAATTATTCGTAGGTTTGTTTTGCATTGTGTTGGTTAGATGATCGCAGCAATAAACACTTCATTGGTATATTACCGTAAAGTTTCGGAAAGTAACGAGCCTCCCAAAGAAGCAACCCCCAGAAAGTTGCGTTAAGGTTTCACAGGTGTTAGCAAACCCCCACTGCCGGAAATTAACGAGCCCCAAAAGTAGCGACCTCAAAATTAATTTTCCCTTTTTGCCGGAAATGACGAAAAAAGTTTGACACCACAAGCTATATTTAACTGATTCGTGTTTTATTTTTATGACTATATTGGTTTTTGATTTTTCATTTCAAAGGAAAATACATACATGTAACTATCATAAACTGATTGTACATTGCATTTTTTCCCGAAAGTGTTTTCTTGTTCTTTCCTAGATATCCGTATATAATTAGAGGGATACCGTAATAAATCCTTTTTCCAAAAACAAAACTAGTAAACGATATATTTAAGGCAACCAGTCTTTACATATGCATATGCTCACAATTAACTGAAAAATAGAACTTAAGCCTATCTGTGTATGTGTACGGTACAGGTTTTAGCTGTCTGAAATTAGCAACTGTCTGACGGCAATGATAGGAGAAGTTGTTAATTCCAAGAACCTCACTGTAACTCCTTTTCCTGTACTGTATTTTCACCTATTGTTGTGATAGGTCTTGGAAGTTAAATCACATGATCTTACTCTGTGGCGGCCGACTTCATCTTGTGTTCCCGCCATATTATCGCACTGAGAGCAACATCAGCATCAGATGCGATTTTAACCTTTTCAAAAACCTGAGAAGCGGTCGAGGTCAAGATTCGAAGGACTTATAAAATGTATTCATATATGTATATGTGTATGAATTTTCTTTTTGCATAATGCTCAAAAACCAAATATTTGTTTGAATGGTGACACACGCTAAGATACATGATGCGCGCAGTACCAAAATAAAAAACCTTCCTTTTTAAGACTTCGATGTAATAACCTTTAATCATCAAAGATGTTACTGATGTACCATTGATTCAACAATTATTTAATTGCAACCATGCCTTATTTCGTAATCTAAGTTATTAATTATTATATGATACCAATCGCGACGTTTGTTTGCAGTTTTTAAAGGGGCCCAGGGATGCTACATATTCTTTGGCCTCTTAATCACCAAAGAGGTGATAAGTTTATGACAATTACAAATTAATTACAACTATATTAGCCACGACTAGGAATCATCAGTATCTGGTTCCCTCGTAAAAAGATATTCTTCATCATAGTTCAATTTTTTTTTACTCTTGTCACGAGGGTTTTGAAGTTGCCACAAGGTTAGCCATATTTGTTCTATTAAGAAGTACAATTAACTACACCAACTACACTAACTACAGCAACTACACCAACTATAGCTACTACACCAACTACAGCAACTATAGTAACTACACGAACTACACTAACTACACCAAATACAGCTACTACACCAACTACAGCTACTACACCAGCTACAGCAACTACAGTAACTACAGCAACTACAGTAACTACATCAACTACAGCAACTACACTAACTACAGCAACTACACTAACTACACCAACTACAGCTACTACACCAAGTACAGCAACTACACTAACTACACCAACTACAGCTACTACACCAACCACAGCAACTACACTAACTACACCAACAACAGCTACTACACCAACTACAGCAACTACATCAACTACCGCAACTACACCAACTACACTAACTACACCAACTACACCAACTACACCAACTACACCAACTACAGCAACTACAGCAACTACAGCAACTACACTAACTACAGCAACTACAGCTACTACACCAACTACACTAACTACAGCTACTACAACAACTACAGCTACTACACCAACTACAGCAACTACAGCAACTACATCAACTACACTAACTACACCAACTACACTAACTACAGGAACTACAGAAACTATAGTAACTACAGCAACTACAGCAACTACAGCAACTACAGCAACTACACCAACTACATTAACTACAGCAACTACAGCAACTACACCAACTACATTAACTACACCAACTGCAGCAACTACAGCAACTACACCAACTACAGCAACTACACCAACTACAGCAACTACACCAACTACACCAACTACACTAACTACACCAACTACATTAACTACAGCAACTACACCAACTAAACCAACTACATTAACTACACCAACTACAGCAACTACACTAACTACACCAACTACACCAACTACAGCAACTGCAGCTACTACACCAACTACACCAACTACATCAACTACACCAACTACGCTAACTACACCAAGTACAGCTACTACAGCAACTACACTAACTACACCAACTACAGCAACTACATCAACTACACCAACTACACCAACTGCAGCTACTACACCAACTACACTAACTACACTAACTACAGCTACTACACCAACTACAGTAACTACGCTAACTACACCAACTACACTAACTATCCCAACTACAGTAACTACAACAATTACATCAACGTTCTCATTGTTCACTTAGTGGTCACTAAATATCTCTATATTCGTGACGGTTATCATGAACCCATTACCAGATAATTTCGCTTCGCGAATACTTAAAAAAATTATAGGTTTCCTTGAGGGTTCCTAGCATATTCCCAATGAGGGGTTGGTCACAGGAGTGAACAATAGCGAAATTGAGACAATGGGCTCGACAGTGAGTGTAGACAGCCAGCAGACATTCTTCGAGAAGAAGTGCTTGCGTACCGCGGCGAACCGATGACATATTTGACGCCCCATCGTATCCCTGCCCTCTGCAATCCTTAATGTTCAAGTTCTATTTTGGTAGAACGTGCAGAATAGCACTAGCGATAGCCACGCCCGTAATCCTCTCCAAACTTAGGAAGCCTAAAAATTCCTCGTGGATGGTGCCGTCAATATCTACAAAACGAACCGCGAGAGAAAGCTGCTCTTTGTTCGCAACGTCAGTTACTTCATCTGCCAGTATCTAGTAAAACGGGGCGTTGTCTGGTATTTGGCCAACAATACTCTCGCGCAGTTGCCCTCCATTTATACTTATTAGTTCATTCTGTATAGTTGCTGACGTGTATTTTGCTCGATCGGTAGTTTCGTTTAAATGGACGGCGAGAACATCATCACCTGCCTCAGCTCGGACTTTAAGAAGGGCCAAACAGTTACCGGGATTATTTCCTTCGTCCGACAGCGACTCATTGTGTCCTCGTAGAGCGATATTTTGTGTTCCACAAATACAATACAGGAGATTATGCTTCGGAGCAGTTTTCTGTTTTTTGCAATATGTCTAGCAGCTTCATTGTCAATGATTGGGGTGATCGATGTCTCCGGCCTCTCGGCGGTCTGAAGAAAATCATCGGCTCTTAGTGATGCAGTTATATGGCATTCCTTTTTTTGGTGGTCCTTGAGGATATCCGTTGCTTTATTCCAGTTCTTCATTGGTAACTTCAATTCACAAGAGCGCCTGTCGAGATATTTGACGCTAACTGCGCAAACAAAACACAGAACTTACAATATCCACCATCTTCAGACTCGCTGTACACCAGCCAATGGTAGGTCTTTAGCCAAGACGCCTGGAACGACCTCATCTTGTTGTTTTGTTTGGTCTTTGGGAATACATAGTTATCACCTGGTCTAAAATGACTCTTCAATAAAGTAAACTTATGTTGGCGACTCAAAGAGGGTCGATCCTTTACAATTTTGGCCATGTCGGCATTTTTCCAGCAATCTGCCTCATTCGTCTCCTCATTCTCAATACATCTCCTACAAAAACGCAATAATTTCAAAGCGAATCAAAATAATACCTTCATATTTCAACTACGCTAAAAGCTTGCAGATATCAAATCATTTCCTAACATATGGACCAGCGTGATGCATATAGTACGCCATAGAGTGCAGCTTACTATAACTAGTTCTATCCGTAAGCGCACTTTTCAAGTCAAAATGAGACACACACCCTATCTCCGCCCCTTGTGAATCGACTGCAGGGAGTTCTTCTCTATCGGGCGACGCTGCCGCATTTACTACTTCATTCGATGAACTAAAACGACAAAGAGTTTTCAAATTATAGCAGATTTATCAAAATTGCAAAAAGACGAAAACAGCGAATTTTATAGAATTCTTTAAATCGTTATTAAAAATTATTAAAAACAATTTGTGTTTTCTTCTGGATTCGATTGAGGGATAGGCACGTGACGTTTTTTCGCCAAGTGGCAGGTGCAGTCAAATGGCTTCCCGCGCTACAAACTCCATTTACACTTTTGTAGCTAGTACTGCCTAGAGAGCAAAGTATTCAATACGATATCGTCTCATCGAGGGTCAAAAAAATACAAGAAAGGAACTGATGCCAGAGGGTACTAACTCTAGATGTCCGTTAAAAGTATCAAAGTTAGCTGGATAAATTGTCGACCATAGAAATGGACCTTTTTCCCCTGTAAATCAGCCCGTATTTTTTACGTAGATCAAGAACCCACGCTGAAACGAAGCATCTGGAGCGGGGGTGAAAAGGAGATTTGCCACACCCTATGAGCGTGTGAGGCCCACGCGCGTGCAAAAATCATACAAGGGCATAAAAAGGACCGGCTGTTTTACAGTCTCGGGAGTTCTGGTAAACGCTCATCGCATATTCCAGCTTCAAAGCGAGTAAATTTGAAAACATCAGGTTTGCGTTTTAATCTGAGAGAAAACATTTGGAAAATAATATATGCACTTTGCATGTTTATCCATTTTTGACCAAATAAATGTTGTGTTTTCCAATACACCGGTCCAGCCTGGACCAAAAATATTTAACACAGCACGTTCAAACTTCTACGTTTTTAATGTGGACAGGGCTTAAGATAAACGTCCACACGAGAGGGTGGAGAGCATTGCGTGACTCCAGCCCGAGCGGCTGCGAAGGAGACTAAAACCAAGAGTGAATGAGCTAAAACCAAGAGAGGGTAATGACACCGATCAAGTCTCTAGCCCTGATAAAGCGATCGTTGGAGAAAGCGTTCATGTGTAAATCACATTTCATGATCATGATTAATTCCGAATGGTGTCTCTTGTTGTTCACATGTTTGCTATGGGACGAGCCAGCCATTTATTTTGAGGCTAGGATTAGGAGGGGGGGGGGGGGGGGGGTTAACAAAAAAAGAAAAACAAAATCATGCACAAGAAAGGAAGGAGAAAAAATTGGTACACAAGGAAGCATGGGGAAACGTTTATGCAAGTCTTACCTATTTGTGGTATTTGTATAACGGGAATGTTAGAAAGGAAATTCTCACATTTTTAATCCTATACGAATGAAAAGTGTTGAATAGACATAATTTCGTCCTCCCCGATACAAAATAATGTTGCTCACATTGCCGAATCTCCGTAAATCTGCAATGAAAAGATTTCCAGGTTAAGCCCTGGATCAACTAAATTTGTTTCGGCAATGAGGCTAAGCAATGCCTGTTCTTGAAAGTGTCCAGGAGCGCAAACTAAGTTCTATTTTTGATAAATCGCAAAAATTGCCAGCTTTTTCGTACAGTATTAGCCCTGTCTTTTATACACTTTTTCGGTAGACCAGTGTTCTTATGACCAAAGTTTAGCCCTTTCTTAGCGCTTTGCATCCGTAGTTTTTGTTGTAGTGGTACTTGTCAATGTGCAGTTTAATTTCGCCGCCTTACCAGCCATTTTTGTTTCGTGCTTTTATTAGTTTTTAGTTTTTTCCTCCCCTGTTTTTCTTGGCAACCTTCATTTCGAAACGTCGAGGCAAATTTTCACCGTTTATTTTTACCGTCATTTAGCCATTTTTCGATTGCAAATTTTAAGCATTGCTGGGTAATTTCCCCCTTTTTCTCCCCTTTCCACACTTTTAGAACTCCCATCACACGCCCTTTCCTCTCCCATCTCCCAAACCCGTCCCAGTGGTCCCACCCCTTATTCTCCCTCGCTCCCGCCCCCTGTCCACATCCACAAATTCTTCGTTCATTTTCGCCCCGCTTGTACCCTAAATCCCTTGTTATTCCCGTTCTTGCTTAGAAGTTTCATTTTAAAGTCCTCTCAACGTTCCTCTACGTTCGTTAAATATCATTATTAAGCGACTACGTAACTGGCCCTTGTCCAGGCAAAAATGCGCTTGACTGGAAAATCTTTATCGCACCTAACCGGTTAGTTATTTCCGCCTCTGTTTCAACAAAGATTTGAATCGAGCACAGAGAAAGCCAGTTGTTCCATTGTTAATGTTAAGTAACAGAGGCTTGCCTAATTATAACTTGTGGGAAGTTACAGATTTTGAATGAATCTGGAACCAGTTTCAAATTAATAACCCATAGAGTTTCACTCCATATATTAAAATATAATACGACAACTGTTGCTAGAGGTACTAAGGTCGATGCGTCTTATTACTTCGGCGAAGGGCGAAGTAAAGGATTCGCGACGCTCAGGAATGTATCAAAGTTGCCATTTTTTGACAAGAATGGGCAAGCAAAGTCTGTAGGTTTCTATTCGGTTCTATTCGGGTATTTGACGAAGTGAGAGCCGAATTAGTTACTGAAAAATCATAAAATATGTCGAAAAGCTACTACTATTCGCCTGTTTGGTATTTTCTAGAACCTTATGTCAAACGGTATACAAGTTCCAAGCGAGTTCTTTTGACAAACTAAGTTTTTTCCCACGAGCTGGAGTGCTGTGTTTAGTCAAGTGTGACGAAGGTCGATTTTCAGGTTCTGTGTTTACAAGTTCGTGGAAGCCGTAAGATATCTGAAGTTCAAGTGAGAGTTTGTTATTATTGGTAGAGGCTGTTTAGTTTTACTCAAAGTTCAAGTCAAGTTTGTGTTGGCGGATGCTGTGTTTTAAAGCTCTGTAAAGGCTATGTTCCTTTGGTGTTAAACTTCCTTGTGTTAATCCGACATCCCTGCGTGCTGATAGTCAGTGAATAATTATCCTCAAAACATTCGAACTCGAGACTTTGAGTTTTAGCCAATTCCATGCTAAATGTAATTGACTCCTTACCCATGCCTTACATATCTTTAATCAGTACATGAGACTGCTATGCTGTTTTTGAAGCCTGATGTGACTAAGAAAAATAGAGAATTGTTTTTTTAGAAGGATTTGTATGGAGTCATCAGATCATAACTGGGCTAATATCTCGGACACAATTTGTCCCGAAATGCTAGTTTTTGGCAAGTAGGCCTCTTGGATGTTGCTCTTTTCAGAATATCCTGACAAACACCATAATTTCACAAATTAACACCTTACTCTTACCATATTTAATTTCTTACTATTCCTCCGCATTTACAATTAATTAGTTCACCAACCACGACGCGGAAGTGTACGCTCCTTAGCGTCTTGTTTAACCAAACTTATGAAGCGTGGGCTGCGATAAAAGGCTATGAATATACGTGTACAGTTGTCGGGAAAACAAAACTTCTGCAAATAAGAGCGGCTGAAAAAAAATGGAAGAACTTGCTCAGTCTCTACTCTCCCTCCGCCTCTCCAGATAAAATGCTCCTTTCCTAATAAAGTAGCTATAGCCTAAGATCGGTCTATATTTTTATATTGATTGCCTTTTTTTCAATCAGTTAACAACGAAATCAAGACCTGATCTTTCAATCAGCTCGTTTAGGAAACTCATATTATTTACTTTTTCAATTCAATGTTTGGCTGAATCTCAGTCCGTTTTCTTTCCAGCAATTTCTATATATAAAATTACACCCCACGACTCAAAAAATTTATATCAAGTAAATTGAATTTCAAATATATATATATATATATATATATATATATATATTTTGATACAAGACTCCTTACTTTTCCTCAGCATTGTTGACATTTATGGAAACGGCCGTTTGACCCTTCAGAGCTGGTTCATTGCGATCGCCAACACCTAACTTTCTAACTAGTCAATTCATACCAGAGTAATAAAAGACTCAATCAATCTTTCGATTTTACAAGTAAAAACTTTTTTTCCTGATCACCATGAAAAAATGTGAGTCAAGACAATTTTTTGGAGTTTATGTTACCCGCAGTTGCGTGACGGTTTTAACGTGAATTTTATGCCAAAACGTCGAAAATGAACTCCGCGTTTGCTTCTCTCGGAGGGTTGCTTTTTAATTGCCTAAGCTGGATTTTTTATATGTTGTACTACAACAGTAGGGCTTTACTGAGGTGTAATAATTCTTCTAAAATTCTATGTACCAAGCCGCGATTTTTTCCTTCAAAGCTTCGCAAAGTTTCATTGTTTATGAAAGTCCTGAAGATAGGAATCTTCGGGCGTTTTTTAACTAAGTAAAAAATTCATTATCTTGCAATATTTTTACAATAGTATTGTAACTGGGATGCCTTACTTACTTGCCAAAGATGAACTTGTTTCCTTGAACCGTCTTTCTTCCCGAGGGCTTTGAAAATGGTATAATTCAAAGGTTTTAGACCGGCGACTATGTGGCGTGGGACAGCATTTCACTTTTTGCCGGTTTTCTCGAAAAAGAAAATCCTTTGGAAACTTTAATTGTGATTTTCGAAAATGTTTCACCAAAGGGTTTTTTCTGACTGATTATGAAGAATTTCTAAATTTCCGTTTTGACGGTAAATTCTCGATATTTACGGACAGCCGCTCTTAAGAGCGACTTTCTGTAAATACCTCGGACAGGAGCCGATTACTTGGAGCCTCCATCTCCCATATAAGCCCTTGGAGTCAACCCTTTTCGACGAAAAATTATTTATAGAAATAGCTTTCGCGGAATATTTTTCACGCCTTCTCAGTAAGATCCAATCAGAGCAGAGCTATGATCATACGTTACACGCTGAGTCACAGAAGTGCGATTTGAATGGCTGCCAACAATGGCGGTACCAGCGTGGAAGAGTCCTGATATTCTATCGGGTTAAAAATATCCGCTCAAAGCCTAATAACAAAAAGAAAAAGGTGATACACTCATGCGACGTCTTCAAGTTTACTTGTAATCTTGACAGTTGGCTGCATATCATAAGTTTTATCACGAACAACCCAGTCCCGGCCCTCGGCAGCGGGTAAATAAATACTGAAAATCAAGCTCTTTAGTTACTTTACCTTGCTGATTAATTCACTTGTGCAATGCTTTGGAGCTTTTTACTAATTCCACAAAGGACCACACTGCATCAACCCACAGTTAATTTTGAAGTAAAAAGTATGTTGTTCCAACTGTGTTACAGATCGAACGCTGACTGCATCTTTCGCTTGCGCGGCGGCTGTAATTGTGCGAGATCTGAGGTCGCGAATTATGAACGGAGTTTTATAAGCCAAGTTAATGTGGCTGTGGATGAAAACGGCTTTTGATAACATACAATCTCAACGGCAAATATTTCAAGAGGACATATCAAACAAAACGAAAGATGTTCAACTGGAATGAAATGTACTGTTGTGTATCTAACATACTGAGGGTTTCATTCACACAATACAACTACTGTCGATACAGAATCTACTGAGCCTGGTATTTTTCTCTTGCTACTAAGAAACTAAGTAACATGTAAACAAGGAAAATAACAGGCAGTCATAAAATTAAAAAAAGGAGCGCCGAGAGCCGATGGGGCTAGCGACTTCAAAAGATTAAAATCCTTGAAATCCTTGGTTCTCAGAGGTTTCACAGCTGAAGTTAGATGTTTCGGCATGTCACGTCCTCCTGCATATTCCTTTTGCGGTTATGTGAGGTCTACAAGTATATGCTGCGGCCTTGAAATCTTGTAGCATCTTGAGAAATAGTGTGGTTGCCAAACAGTGTTTAATTTCTTTCTGAGTTTGGTAATTCTGCACTCAAAGGGTTTTTGTAGCTTTCATGTCTTGTGGCAACTAAATAAACTTATAAAGCACCATCAAAATGACTAAAAATCCTGACAACATAAACAGATACCTTTCTTCACTTCGACGTTTTGCTTCTTTAAAGGAAATCCTTTAAAATCATAAGAAAACACCTCGATTTTCGCGTTCCCAGGTTGCAATAGATAAGACATAGAAGACACGACAGTTTCTACTTACAAAGGCCGCGGAAGGCGCAAAATTGCCTCCGATTTGCCGGTTCCACGATCAGCCGTTACAGACTTTATCGTAAGCGCTCCAATTCCCTTAAAAAGTCTGGCTCTCCAACAAAGAGTTTCACTTTTTAATTCTTTGAAAAGCTCCTTTTAAATAAGGGCGATGGAATACAACATTACGAGCAAAATTTAAACACCCGAACGGTGCTACAACAGCAAACACGGCCTCATGCGTTGCAACAAAATATAGCAATATTTTTAAGCCAGATTACATATTATTTATATTAACTCGAAACCAGCTTTCCTCGGTTGCAGGGGAAGGAATGGAGGCAGGAGCTACGGTGATGGAAGAAGGAGTAAACTTGTTGACCAATTTCCCTCTTTCGTTGCCATTTTTTTTCTCACTACAGAAATATGCGGACGTCCTCGAAAACACATTAATTTCGCGGGAAAGACTGTTCTAAAAATAATCCTTTACTGGAATGGGTTGACTAAAGGGTACAGCACATATGGAGGCTTCAAGTAATCGGTTCCTGCACGGATAGGTGTGCAAGATGAAAAAATCGAAACCCCCCAAACTTTGTCACAACAAAGCCCTTTGGAAACTATTTTAGAAAATACAAGACTCAGTTCGTTTGACTTTATATTTTCCGAAATAATCAATTTTTTTAATTTTCACCTTCAAAAGGCCTTCAAACCACCGAAAACATGTGCGTGATATCCTCCATAACAGGCCAGAGCCCCGATTTTAATGCGCGCCCGAGGAGGCCTAATCTCCACAGCAACCACCGCAGATCGGTTTCCAATAACAGGCAGGCGTTGCTTTCGTAATTAGTTTTAAGCATTCCTCCAGACACCTTTGGAGAGCGCCGGACACATTGCCTGTCAAGGAACTTTGTACTTCTGATTAAACAAACCAGACATCTCAAGGAAACGCGAAATTTGATTAGACTCTTTGGGTATTATAAATCATTTCACGGTCGATTGAAAATTTGGAAGTCGATCTTCGCGGCTGGCTTCGCAATTGATAACTTCAGTTTTTTCTCGCCGGATTTGGATTCAAATAGGCTTGATACGCTTTCAATAGTTTTTCAAGTGCTTTCTTTTAAGAAAATAGTGCTCCGATGGCTTATTTAACTTCTTTCAAGAGTAGTATGCCGTGTCAACATTGGCGACCTTCGAAGCGAAAACGGCGAGTCGGCGTATCAAGTTTTTACTGAGGAGCCACAAGTAGGAATACACTCTCTGCTGGCACATCTTTCTCCGGTTTGGAAGGAGCCCTGTGTGGAAAAGATCCTGACCAAAGAAGTTTTTAAATCTTCTCTATTTGAACGTTTGAGAAAGGCCGTCAAAAATGCACATTTTATAGTCGCCGGTGTAAAGGACAGCAAGAGCTCGAGCTCTTCTTCACATCTCCTTGAGGAACAGCAAGACCGATTATCTGATTCAATGGACGACCTTTTTGATCAAACGGCGAAGGATTCAAGTCTTTTTTCTCTGGCTTAAGACGATTTTAGTGTCGATGTGCCTCCAGTGACAAATTACTCTCCAAAAAGCTAGCCAAGCTCTGTCGAAATCCCGCCAAAATCTTATTCGCTGGCAGGAGCCTAACACGCTGGATTCCTCCAGATTTTCTTCTACTTCAACATCTTCGAGTTCGCTTGGTCGATCTGTATAATCAACGTCACAGATACAGTATGGTTTCTATATCAGTTATTTTAGTCTCCTTGAAATTTCAATCATAATCCAAAAATTATTATTACAGGTTATCTTTGTATTGTTACTTGTTTTTTACTTAATAGGCCAAATTATGGGGCTACCCTCTCCCTCAGAGCTTACAGGCGGCGCGCCCAAGATTCTGAGGTGAAGGTAGTCTTTCTTTTAAAATGTCGGTTGTAATCCAAATTATTTTTGTAGTGTCATTTGTTTTTGAAATAGGCCAAATTATGGGGCTTCCCTCTCCCGCAGAGCTTACAGGCGGCGCGCCCAAGTTTCTGAGGTGATGGTAGTCTCTCTTTTGAAATATTAATTTTAGGTTATTTTCGTAGTGTCATTTGTTTTTGAAATAGGCCAAATTAATTATGGGGCTGCCCTCTCCCTCAGAGCTTACAGGCGGCGTGCCCAAGTTTCTGAGGTGATGGTAGTCTCTCTTTTGAAATTATAATTGTAGGTCATCTTTGTATTGTCATTTGTTTTTGAAATAGGCCAAATTAATTATGGGGCTACCCTCTCCTTCAGAGCTTACAGGCGGCGCGCCCAAGATTCTGAGGTGATGGTAGTCTATTTTTTGATATGTCGGTCATTATCCAAATTATTATTGTAGGTCATCTTTGTACTGTCATTTGTTTTGAAACAGGCCAAATAATAGGGCTACCCTCTCCCTCAGAGCTAACAGGCGGCGCGCCCAAGATTCTGAGGTGAAGGTAGTCTCTCTTTTAAAATGTCGGTCATTTATCCAAATTATTATTGTAGGTTATTTTTGTAGTGTCATTTGTTTTTGAAATAGGCCAAATTAATTATGGGGCTACCCTCTCCTTCAGAGCTTACAGGCGGCGCGCCCAAGATTCTGAGGTGATGGTAGTCTCTCTTTTGAAATGTCGGTCATTATCCAAATTATTATTGTAGGTCATCTTTGTATCTTCATTTGTTTTGAAATAGGCCAAATTATGGGGCTATCCTCTCCCTCAGAGCTTACAGGCGGCGCGCCCAAGTTTATGAGGTGATTGTAGTCTCTCTTTTGAAATTATAATTCTAGGTTATTTTTGTAGTGTCATTTGTTTTTGAAATAGGCCAAATTAATTATGGGGCTACCCCCTCCTTCAGAGCTTACAGGCGGCACGCCCAAGTTTCTGAGGTGAAGGTAGTCTCTCTTTTAAAATGTCTTTCATTTATCCAAATTATTATTGTAGGTCATCTTTGTACTGTCATTTGTTTTGAAATAGGCCAAATTATAGGGCTACTCTCTCCCTTAGAGCTTACAGGCGGCGCGCCCAAGTTTCTAAGGTGAAGGTAGTCTCTCTTTTAAAATGTCGGTCGTTTATCCAAATTATTATCGTAGGTCATCTTTGTACTGTCATTTGTTTTGAAATAGGCCGAATTGTGAGGCTACCCTCTCCCTCAGAGCTTACAGGCGGCGCGCCCAAGATTCTGAGGTGATGGTAGACTCTCTTTTGAAATTATAATTGTAGGTTATTTTTGTAGTGTCATTTGTTTTTGAAATAGGCCAAATAATGGGGCTTCCCTCTCCCTCAGAGCTTACAGGCGGCGCGCCCAAGATTCTAAGGTGAAGGTTGTCTCTCTTTTAAACTGTCAGTCGTCAACCATAGTATTATTGAATTTTCATTTTCCAGAGTTTATAGTGGCACCTTCTTTATAGTTTTACGTGATTTGTGTCAAAGACAAGACCAGGCTAACAAATTTATGCTACTTTATGCGTGGTGCGACAATCACCGTGGCTGACTGGCCTACAAAGTTCCTTTATAATTTGGACGCTTCTCAGGAGTTCCTTCACTGGTTGTAATCCAGAATTGGCGATTCTCAGCAGCTTGAAACTCTTGCATTGCATCAGTTGGTCCATGGACGGCGACCTTTTCTTGTCCCGAGTACGATATCGATTCTCGATTCTCAACTCTCGATTACCGTATCTTGCTCGTGCAAGGCTTCGGCAACGGGACCAGTACTAAGACCATTGCAGGAAAACTGTTTGGTAGAAGAAGAGTAAAATGGTGGCTTTCGGTGCGTTACCTGTCTGATGCTCGGTACATCACTGCCAAACTGCGCAACAGAATGCGCGTAAAACCCCTCCGGTACTTGAGAAAATACGATTTTTAATATCCACCTAAAAACCTGAGCGATGTGATTTAGTAACTTATTCATGGTGTTGAGCTTCCGGTTTATTCAGCTTATTGCCAGTTGTAGGCAAAGTTCACGCGCACATTATCGCACTCTAACCGGGTCGATTGTGAGGAAACTCTTATGTCAGTCATTGACTAAAAAGCCCCGCGCGTTAAGTCTTTGTGCGACGGACGTCCCTTAGAAATATAAATTGCCCGCACTGATCGCCAATTCTACTTGCAAAGTGTTGCTGATTGAGTTGTGTAATGTACTCTAGAGAGTAAATTTAGTACTAACCTCGCAGGCAAGGATGTAATGAGGTATTTATTTGCGTAGTTAGGCCTGCTATCCATTGGGCAAGCATCCCTGTTATTTTCTTTCGATAGCCTGACCATGCACTAACCTTTAAGTACAGAAACTAGCTGTCCTTCGCAGTACCAAAACTTGATAGTTTTGGCGTTCAATATTTTTAACGGGTGCTCACAAAACACCGGGACTGCATCGTGCGCCTTTGGCGCTTTGGTACCCTGCGAGCTTTGGTTCATCGCGTTTTGAAAGATGGAAATTTTGATATTCCCGCGTAAAAGATGACTGATAAAACGTGTCTTTCATTGACTACAGTGAAACGCGGGAAAACTGATAAAACTGATAAAATTAAATATTTGTTTTGATAAGTGAAATTAATGAGAAATAACCATAAACTTGTTTTGTTTTTTTGTTTTTTAAAAGCGGTTTGTCTGGTACCAGATTTGTACAATTACTTTCAATAAGGCATCGATCGGGTTTTGTTAATTATGACAGAATGTAATTAAAAAGCATTATGTTGACAGCTACAAGGCACATGCTTGCTTCCCCTTGCGAGTATCCCGCCATGTTTTAAACAAAGGGCTTCTGACCAAGCCGGCATTCTAATCCGCCACAAACAGGGCGGATAAAGGTTGGGCGAAGAAACGAGCGCTCCGCTCTTCATTTAATGTGTGATGCGGAGTAGGACTGGCACGAGCGCTCTTTCCGCGCTTCCGGTGCGCTTGAAGGCCGGCGAAATTTTCCTTTTTGCAAACCGGAAATCCTATTTTCTTTCTGTAATTTCAGGCTACAATGTTAAATAGATAAATTCGTTTCATAACAATATCAATAAACAGTTTCATACGTTTGTGTTTGTACGTCTATAAGTCAAACTTGTTGGTCGTATAATGCCAAAATTTGAGTTTAATTTGAAAGTGTTGAATACCTCCTCCTTCCACTAAATATCACCTAATCGTCTTTCGCCGTTTCGTTTGGAAAAGCTTAACACTTCTTAACCTCAATTTTTACGTATGTTGAAGGGGGATAAATTTTGTATAACATAACAAAAAATTAGATTGATATATATTGATATAGTGGCGTTGTACTTCTTCAAACCTTGTTTCTCGGGTGCAACGCGCCATGACGATTCGCTCAATGTGTTGCAAATCCGACAACCGCATGTAAACAAAATTTATTGAGGTTATTTGTGAGGTTTTTTCTCCGTTTTTCCCTCTAAAGCAAAACAAGGTAAACAGTAAAAACTGAGGGGAAACTAATCTTTAAGTTTCGAAGAAACAGAAAGACGTATGAGATTTTTTTTCAAAATTAAAAAGAAGGATGATGGTGATTGAAATTAGCATAATTTCACCTTGCACAAGCTGCACGCATTTATACACGTCATCTAGTTATGAAACACGATCTGCTGTCTTTTAGTTTTGCCATGGATGACATAGATGAGATTTTCCTTCGTGTTTTAAACAGTACTTAGTTGTTTTGTTTTGGAATAACATCGATATTGGCGAGTAGCAGCACGAAAATATAATTCAGTGGTAGAGTCCGTGGAAGTAGTAAAAGAAACCCTTTGAAAGAGATGTAGTACTCCAACTAACCCTCCCGCAAAAAATAGCAACGTTTGCCTCTCAGAGACAGCGTACCAGCACAAAGGAAAGAGGAAGAAGTGCAAGAAAACAAATCAAGCCGCCATAATTCAGTGACAGCGGCAGTGTCTAATGTACAAACCACATCCCAAGCCCTGACCGAAGTCGAAAACAAGCGACATTTCTAAGCAGAGTCCCAGTCCACTGCATCACACCTTTTTGCTCGGACGCGCTCGTTTCACCGCCCAACCTTTATCCGCCCTGGCCACAAATATGTGAAGCACGCGTCTTTCAAAGTCGCCTAGTACTTAAAATCGGGGCTCTGGCCTGGCTTTGTGAATGGAAACGGAAACTAATACCATGACTTTTCTTACATTGAACAATTTCATGATCCTTCCTTTGCATCCAAACGTTGTTACAATTTCAAAAAATTTTAATCTGATTTTTTAATATTTTTTCAAAATTACCCTCTAAATCAGTATTATCGCGATCATCAATTTTGCCATTTTTCAACGGCGAAAATCCCTTCCTGGTACATGGCTTTCATCAGAAAAATGGTATTCCAGAGAAAGAGTAATGCTTCCCCTGTCAATCTGTGAAAAAAAACTTTGGGGCAATTCAAACTGCGAGTTTTTACAACTGAAAACATTTACGGTACTAGCGTGATTTACGACCTTTGAACTTGCAGTTGTATTGATGAATACAAGCAAGAACTTAAACAGCATTTGAAACTCTGGCGCAAATTCGCCTCTTTTCCGCCATTTTAAACAGCAAAAACGATTCTAGATTTTACAGTGGTAATTTTTCAAAAGGAAAAGCATTTTATTGTGCGAAAGTGAGCGATGAACTTCTTGATTACAACACTTCCCTTACGTGCGTATTTGTTTACTTTTGTCGTATTTGTAAAAGTTATCATTTATGTACAAAACGGCTTTAGTATCGGTAACTATTCTTTAAAATGCTCTTATTTCTCACGAAACACATCGTTATAACTATAAAAAAGGGAAAAACCTCACATTTTTTGACAACTGACCCGAATCCTTTACTTTCTTTAGCGAAACGAGATTGCGTGACAAAGAACTTTGAGATCCAGGTTATACCGCGAAAAAAGATACCATTCTGAAAAAGAAACTCACGCTGCACCTTCTGTAACTTTAAAAGAGAAACATGTTAATAATCAAAGTCCTTAGTTTCATTGACTACCCGCTAGAGCCACCCTGAAAACGCAACACCAAAAAGATATAACTGCGTAACTTTAGAGTGTTTAAAGAAAAATTTTCTGCAGTTCTGGCAACCTCGAGCAGTTTTTGCATTTCTGAGCAACGTTTGGGCAAAATATAGGCTTATGGCACATTTCAAGCCAGAAAAAGTGAGTAGTTTGATAGAAGATGTCCACCCTCGTCCCCAGGGCGCTTTTCCCTGGCCTTGGAGATGGGGCGCTCCACCTCCAAAGCCAGAGAAAATGTCAAGTACGTCAAGGACGTCCTTCAGGAACTCTCGAGCGTGGAAACCAAAGATCGGCCTTAAAAAAACCTATTTTAACTCTGACTGAAAGCTATTTTTTTTGTCCGATTTAACTTGTCGTTAAGAAGGAAGAGAAAGGAATCTCTTAATTAGCGTTTGTATAAAACTATCAAGAAATTTCGAAATTCTGGATTTTTTAAGAGAACAAATATATTCGAAAAATTTAGGAGAAAGTCCGAGGACTGGCAATACCTTCTATCAATTATCCGAAGATATCCGGACATCTTTGAACCCCACCTTCTTGCGCTTTATTTATTTTATTTATTCTTTTTTGGGGGGGGGCGGGGGGGGGGGGGGGGGACTAACATTAGCAGTGCCAAATGTTATTTTTTGTGCCTGGCTATCTCATTATGCTTAAGCGTTTCCGCAAGTGTATGTTACATCCTACGCTTATATAAGGGTTATTTACCCGGAACGAAGGGGTATGTGATATATTCATCTGGTACCGCCCCGGGTGCTACGTTTATAAAACAGTTCCTTTTCAGATTTTCAAAAGCAATGCAAGAAAAAAATAGCTTCCAGTTATTGCGACCGGCCTTTCCTTCTTTTTTTTTTTCTTTCTCTTCCTTTATCCTTTTTTTTTCTCATAAAAGCCGTTTTTTTGTTTCAAGGTGCAAGGGCGGTATGCTTAGAGCTAGGCCCCTTTTGCTCCATTTTAGAGTTTCCCCTCCCCACCCAGCCTTCTACCCCTCCCCCCCCCCACCGACGGAGTCATTAGGGGCGCTTATACGGGCGCGGTTCAGGCGTACTTGACATTTTCTATCTGTAAACTGCTTACTTTTTCAGGCTAGAAATGTGCCATAAGCCTATAGTTTGCCCAAACGTTGCTCAGAAATGAAAAACTTGCTCGTGGTTGCCAGAACCACAGAAATTTTGCTTTAAACACCAGAAGTGCTCTAAAGTTACACAGGTTTTCTAGCCCCGACCTAGCTAGTCTGAAATGTTATGCGTTTCTTCTCCCGAGGGGGAAAGGGACGGATAACATTTCAGACTACGCCTTAGCTCTTTTTCCCCCTAAATTTGAAAATTAATGCATTCTAAGCGGCACTATAAAATTTGTATCTGTTCGGTCACGCCTAGGGGAACTAAAGTCTTTTCAAATTTACAAGGGCTTCACTATTATTTTCCTGGAAATAATAGATGCAATTTAACGTATCACGAAAGTGAGAATTTTGCTGCTCTTTCAATCACATATTGAATCCGAACAGTTTAGGTTCCCTCTTTTCTGCGAAAAAATAGCCTAACCTGGGATGTAAAATGTGAAAAATTAGACTTCAGAAAATCGTAGAGAATTTATCAGATAACGTTCGAAAATTGTACATGAACGAGACGATCATATAGATAATAGGGGTCCTCAAGCTATAGAAAATTCAAGGTAATATTTGCTTCTCCGAACATATATTTTACAGAAAACAGTCGTTGGCTGTCCCTGAAATTTGTTCGCTATAACGAGGTTTTGTTATATCAAGTTTCTTTTGGATATAGTTTACTATTATTGGGGTAAAGAACAGTGAAAGGGCCTACCCCTTTATAGTCTTTTGAGGAAAATATAATTTTTAGTGTTTCGTTTGCAGGGTCGCTCTAGAGGATAAGTCAATGAAACTAAGGATTTTGACTATTGATATGTTTCGCTTTAAATTATAGTTACAGGAGGGTCCTGAAGGGGACGTACCAGTCCCATTTCCCAGCCCATTTTTTTTCGAAATCCCACTTCCCAGGGCTCAAATCCCATTCCCACTAGCAGAATTTGGAAAAAATCCCAGTGTTATACATACCACCTCTTTTCGCTTCGCATACGCAAAATTACGGCTTCTAAATACGACCCAACAAAGACCCAAAAATTCACAAGGATTTACAAAGATGTTCTGAAGATAACTGGATCATTTCAGACAGTAATAAAACTTCAAGGAGAGAGTTTATATCGATTAGTCTCTGCCACTTCACATTCCTGCCGTTCCTGCCTGCAGAAAATCTGCCATCCGACTTGTAAGTGTTCTTACTCTTCCCAATCTGGTCGGACGGATCATGTTCATTGTTTCAAGAGCGCTGTCTACCTCTTCTCTGTAGGCTCAAAATACTCACTGATTTTATTCGTTTGTTTGCTGGTCTTTGTTGGATTACAATTATGAACTCACTGGAAGTACTTTATATGACCTTCGGCAGTTCTCTTACATTTGTCAAGTTTGGGAGATTTTCCACATCTCATACATTCTATTCTTTGTCCATCTTCCGACAGCCGAGTGTTTTTTGTCTGTAACAGCAATTCTTTTAGCCGTTGATGCGTTTTTGGAAAATTTCCCTTTTTATCACTCTCAGATTCATTGCTGTTACTTTTCGCACTTTCCTGTGGCGGTTGAATTTGCGATGAAGTAGATGGTTGTGAGTCGTCTGTTTTTGGCAAAGACGGCGAGTTCTGTCGTAAAACGGTATTTACAGAGCCTTTCTGAAATGTGACTTCACGTTGAATCACTCTAACAGAAAGTGAAGTGCACGAACTCTTCTGGAACATTTCCCATTGATGTTTAGTTCTTATGACGAAGGGGGCTTTTCGTGAACATCCCGCTTCAATGAAGTCGATGTAAAACACTTCGAGAGCAAAATCTGCAAATCCCCTTCGTCTACTCGATTCATCTATACCACACATTCTTCGTATATTTTTCTCCATCTGAGTTGTTGAAAAATCCAACAGTAAATTCAATTTGCCGTTTTCTGTGTGTATTACTACATTTTTAGTACAAAAGTACCTAATTTCTACGACAACGGTGCGCGTCGTCAATTCTGCTCTCGCCGTAGCTCCCGCCATGTTGTTTGTATCGTACAAATATACATGCCATGTAGACTTTTGGTTTTACACTCACCGCTGTACACAAATATCGTTGACCGCAAATCGGGGCCATTCGGGGGAAACCTAGATAAAAATGCTAAAAATTGACTAGAACAAGGTGCATTAGCAATTTTCTGACATTTCTTAACTCCAGGAAATAAGTGATGCCTCGACTGGTCATGGTTCCAAACTATTTATCCCATTCCCATTTTTGACATTTTATTCCCATTCCCAGTGACCAAATCCCAGTCCCAGTGGCTTAAATCCCATTTTCCCAGGGCAAAAACCGGCCAATCCCAGTTCCCATTTTACCCCTTCAGGACCCTCTTACAGAAGCTTAAGGTGCCGCCTGAGTTTCTATTTCAGAAAGGTATCTGTCTTCGTGGTATAACCTGGGTCTCAAAGTTCTTTGTCAGGCAATCTCGTTTCGCTAAAGGATTCGGGTCTGTTGTCAAAAAATGTGAGGTAGATCAAAATGTTTTTCTTTCATAGCTATAACGATTTGTTTCATGAGAAATAGGAACATTTTAAAGAATAGCTAACGACACTAAAGCCGTTTTGTACATAAATGATAGCTGTTACAAATACGTTAAAACTAAACAAATACGCACGCAAGGGAAGTGTTGTAATCAAGAAGTTCATAGCTCACTTTCGCACAATAAAATGCTTTTCCTTTTGAAAAATTACCACTGTGAAATCTAGAATCGTTTTCGCTGTTTAAACTGGCGGAAAAGAGGCGAATTTGCGCCGGAGTTTCAAGTGCTGTTTAAGTTCTCGCTAGTACTCATCAATACAACTGCATATTCAAAGGTCGTAAATCACGCTAGTACCGTAAACGTTTTCAGTTGTAAAAACTCGCAGTTTGAATTGCCCCAAAATTTTATTTCACAGATTGACAGGGGAAGCATTACTCCTTCTCTGGAATACCATTTTTCTGATGAAAGCCATGTACCATGAAGGGATTTTCGCCGTTGAAAAATGGCAAAATTGATGATCGCGATAATACTGATTTAGAGGGTAATTTTGAAAAAATATTAAAAAATCAGATTAAAATTTTTTGAAATTGTAACAACGTTTGGATGCAAAGGAAGGATCATGAAATTGTTCAATGTAAGAAAAGTCATGGTATTAGTTTCCGTTTCCATTCACGAAGCGATAGTATCAAACACATTTTTCAGTGGTTTGAAGGCCTCTCGAAGGTGAAAATTTAAAAAAATTGATTATTTTGGAAAATATAGAGTCAAACGAACTGAGTCTTGTATTTTCTAAAATAGTTTCCAAAGGGCTTTGTTGTGACAAAGTTTGGGGGGTTTGGATTTTTTCATCTTGCACACCTATCCGTGGTATTTACAGAAAGTCGGTCTTTTAAGGTGGCTCCCTAGAGTATTTACTAATAACCCGAACTATCTAGCATACGATACAGAAGGACATCTAGTTACTTTGTCTTTGCGATTTGGTTCACGAAATTCACCGCTAAGTTTACCCATGTAAAAAGACTCCTTTATCAAGTTTCATTTTCTGGATTAAGGCCGTTGCCATGGCAACATCGCATCCTTAAACAGGCAGTAATTTTGTCATTTTTGATCATTTTTTCTTAATATTTCTTATTTCCCTCGGTGAAATGTCTTTAAAATTTGCCACTTTATGTTAACGAAATTGCTTAACATTTTAAAGTGGAAAAGACATGGGGTCGTTAAGACGGTTTCGCCAATAATTTGAAATTTGTAACTTTTCTTAATAGAGGAGTTTAGCTCTTACAGATTTTAACAAGAAAATGACAGTACAAAGGTACTGCGACTGTTAAGAAATGAGGCGATTTTTAAAATAATTTACCGAAGGAAATGCGAGAAATTCACGGTTAATTAACTGCGCTGACGTCACAAAAATCCGAAAAACACGCGTGGTTCGGGGT
Organism: Porites lutea; assembly: GCF_958299795.1. NCBI lineage: Eukaryota > Metazoa > Cnidaria > Anthozoa > Scleractinia > Poritidae > Porites > Porites lutea. The sequence goes on from NC_133202.1 coordinate 35,794,480, forward strand.
AGTGTGAGCAAAATACGCGCGCGAGCCATCACGCCCGCATGCGCATAATGCACAAAGCTACTGAAAACATGCGGTTTCTTTGAAGAGTACGAAAGCCATTGTTTTGAAGCCGTTTATTAGTATTATTACGGTGATATCTCGCCAGTTGAAAAAGGAGAGATGGCGGATTCAATTTTGTACCTAACACAGGATGTTTTCTTCGAAGTACTTAGCTATTGTAGTTAAAATTCGAACCGTGGTGGTCACTCGTGAGGATGGCGATCGTCGGCGATGAAGACGGTGGTTGTTCAAGGATCGCGATAAGCCCTTCATTTCCTAATCTGCTGTACGCTGTTTGCAGATCTTCAAATGTTATCCCACTTCCGGATACTTTTTCAACCTTGTTCTTCTTTAGGGATAATTTCGACGGCGAAGTTTTTCTTTAAAAGTCTGCTGTAAAAGATGGCGCCGATCTATAAATCGTATATCATGTCCTCAGCTACATGTACAAGACCGTAGGTCTCGACGGACAACTATTGCTTTCGTCAAGGGTCAATCTGTGAGTAAAAATTATTTCTCGTTGTGCAAAAAAATTGTCCATTTACTTCGACTATTTAACGTTTGTCTACTTTTGAAGCGAAAGAATTGATGTCTTTGGAAAATTTCTGCTTTGTTTTTACATACAATTTACTCTTTTGGAGATCGATAGTGACTTGTAACCGGTGTAACATTGTCTCCTCTCATAAATGTTTGACCTACACTAATCAAACGTTTTGCGCAATGAGCTTCAATAGAAAGTTAATAAAGTTTTTTTGGGGGAATATTTCGAAACTGATAGGCCATGTTTGTTTTAACTTTTGCGTGGACGTCGCGCAGATTTTAAAGCTCGCGAGATACTAGTGCTCAGGCTGCGCACGGCCAATTTACTCTAGGGAGCCACCTTAAGAGCGACTTTTTTAAAAAATTCTTCCGGCTGGTCAAGTCCAAAAGGCTCCAAAAACTGTTTTCGAAATGCCCCAATAAACTATTGACAAACTATGCCAGATGATAGATGTACTTTAGTAAAAATGAACATAACAAGAAGTCGGAATCATGATTACAAATGACACTTCTACAAAATGAGTACTAGTTTTAAACGCAAGTGCTGAATTTTACAAAGTTACCTTTCAGTGTCCATTTTTTCCCCCCTTGATGCAAGGCTCGCAGCTCACCTTCATAACATGACTTAAAAACTAGCAAATAACTGAAATTTCAACATTCCGCTGATTTATAAAAAGGTTGCGTTTTAAAGTTGGTTCCCAAAAGAGACGTGTAACTTGGGGCGCTTTCCATTTAGTCAAAATTTCCGGAATTTCCGGTTCGGCGGTAAATGGAACACGTTTCCTCGGTTCGTCCCACTGGAAAATTCCCAGGAAAACTGGAAAACCTAAAAAAGTAGGTCCGTTACCCCGGTTGGAATTTCCAACGGAATTTCGTGTTTCATTTACACGTTTCTCGTAGTTTGTACCAGTTCCAGGTCCACAGCAAGAAAATCTGTCGGGCACCGCGACGTACCGGAGTTTACGACCAAATGGAACAACTTTTTACCAATCGTAAATTCCACTTTTGCTCCCACCGAAATTTCCTAAATGGAAAGCGCCCTTGGTGTCATGTTACGCGTATGGTAATTTGAATCAATAGATCGTTTTCACTGTCACGCAACAAAAAAATAAATTAAAAACCGTCCAGTGAAAGAAGCCAAGAAAATGATATGTTTTAAAAGACTAATTTTTAAACAATTTTTCCAAGTCTCAGGTCTTTTTGGCCCACAGTTTCTGAGTTATTTGCCGAAACGTTTCACGCTTCTTTGTAGAGCTTTGTATGGAGACGCCATATTGGTGCACAGTTTTGGTGCACCAATATGGCCGCCGAAAATCAACAAAAACATCTGGAGTTCACTTGTTCTATAAAAGCTCCTTCTTTTCACTCGAGAACTAGCCTACGTGCGCATAAACATATCTTCTAATACTTGAAATGGTTATACTGCTGAAAATCAAGAGGAGAGACTTTTTTCAAACGAGACAGCATTCCTATTTTGGTGTCACGCACTCTGAAAACTCGGGAGTTCAAATTGCTGTATTTTCGAAATGAAGCATGTTATGGGACTGAAAACTTGTACAAAGATTAACTTTTTGTTTATCTTCAACCTAGTGTAAATAAGAATTCGTAAAACCTCGCTATTTTGACTTTACAATTTGATGACGTCACTGTGAAAACCATCTATTACCCTGGTGCCCCCTAGGTTCACGCAATCTTCCACAGGGTACATGTGACATATACTATCTGCTTTAGCTCTGAAGGCGTTCGGAAAAAATGTTGGGTGGTTTTGCGACTCTTGTTGATGGCAATTTTTGCATTCGGTGTTAATGGGGAATATCCTTGTCAATCCCAATTTATCCTTCCTTTAAATTGCGAACGAGGCGTCTGAACGTCCTGGAAGAACATTGCATAACTGCGTCAGTGAAAATCCACCGTTGGACATATAAAAAAAACAACTAATCTCGCGCTGGTAAAAGACAGTTGGTTTAATTTTTACTTTGTTATTAGTTTCATTGAATAACAAGATCGGTAGAGTTGACTGAACTGGGAAATGGATAAAATAGTTTATTTAGAGAAACTAGGGAGGGGCTCAGCACGTGCTCTTCAACGCCCAGGCCCACCTGCACTCGCGTAATTGGATCCGGAGGTTCTTGTACTCGACTTAGCAAATTCTTGATTGGTGGCGTATTCAAAAGCAGAGCGGATGATACACAATGCTTCATTTTATTAATGACGCTTAAACTTAATGAGTGAATTTGGCTTCGAACGTGGAACGGTTTCAAAGATTTCACTCATTGTTATTTTTACAACTCATTATAGCGTAAGTGGCTTGAACTTTCCTGGTTCGGAAAGTACGGTATTTCATGGCATATTTCCGTGCTCCTTCGAAAATCTGACAGTCGCCTACAGTGGCAAGGATTTATTCACGTCATCCAGACATGTATAGTCAAGACCAAGTCAGCGATAGCAATCATGCAAAATGTGTTTTGTTCAGTCAAAGCCTAGTAACCAGACGTAACACAAAGGCATACTTTCTACAGCACAACGCTGGATGCTTTCAGCTTTGCAACAATCCTCGATTCCCTGTACGTTCGCAGTCCATGGGAGTTAAAATCATGCCCATTGATTTAGTGGCCCACAGGTTGGTTAGGGAGCTTATTGCAGATTGCCTTGGTCCCACATCTAAAACTCACGTTCGCAGTTTCATGAATAGAGGCCATGTTGTCAAAAATGCCACTAAATTACCAGCGCTCTCATTTCACCTGGATAAATTGTGTTCGTCGGCTTGTATGGATGTAGCCTGCGAGTAAGCTTTCCCTTTGGGGGAGTCGCGAGAAGCCACGCGAGAGCTGCACGCTAAAGAAGACGCAAGTGCAACGGGCGGGAAAAGAGAGGAAGAATTTTCTTCCTTGCACAGTATAGATCTTCTCAATTTCTTTTAGCGCCGTGTTTCTAAAGGTGCGGCAAAAATTCATGGCGGGTCAGCCAGGAGCTCAAGTGTTATCGATTATAATTAATTGTGGGTGAGTTATTCTTCTGCCAATGGCATTTCGCTTCTTCTAAGTGAAGCAGAAATGAAAATTTATTAGGGATCGTTACAAGCCCTTCCTTTTCTCCAACCCTAAGGGCTTTTGCTACTTCCCTCTGCGTTCCCAGCTCGTGGATCCTTTCGGTAGCCATAAATGGAGAGCTTGTTGGCAGGTTCAGGTATGGTTGGAAACACAAAAGTAACAGCCGTCAGCCAAGCAGCGAAGATCCACAGTGTCAATGAACTCAACAACGTTTGATTTTACAAAAGTTTTTATCAAAGCTTTTGGTGTATATGGCATTGACAGTAGAAAACTGAAGAAAAACGATACTCTCGATTGCTGACGATTGTCAGCCTCGTTCCCAGGGCTTTTTTCCCTGGCTTTGGAGGTGGGGCTAAGCCCACCTACAAAGCCAGGGAAAAGCGCCCTGGGGACGAGGTCAAACAACATCGTCTCTGTGAACATAGCCTGCGTAGCAGGCGCTTGAAAGTATTTGGGCGCAGTAAAGAACAGGCGTGCGAAAGGGAGACACGCGCGAGTGGAGAGAAACACGTGTCTCCCTCGCGCGCGCCGTTTTCTCTTTAGCCCACTATTTCCAAGTGCCTGCTACGCAGGCTATATTGAACAACAATAAATAGTACCTTGCCACATTTGAAGGCGAATCCACCCAGGCAAGTTTAGCGTCATTTGTACATCATCTATCATCGGCATGATCTGAGCCGCTTTTAATTACAAAACCGCTCGAAAATTTGCTAGGTCAAGCACCATTCTCGGCGTCTTTACTAGATACCGTAATTCAGCCTATCTACACCTACTTCCAACACCTCTGTTCTTAAGAACGCCCCCTCAACGCTGTTAAAATTATATTAGAACCCTTCTCTAATAAACGCCCCCTGTCTAATAGACGCCCCCTTTGTGACCTACACCAAACTACTAGGAATTAGCAAAAAAAAGGAGAAAATCATTTAATTCAGTTTCTTGCTTAATTTTACAGGGGGTTTGAGTATTTTTATTTTCATCTTGTTAATAGACTTATGATGGAAACGCAATAACCCTGAGGGAAGATTCTGGATCTCTAGACGGCCTAGACGTATCAATTGATGGAGTGTATATTACGCTATTTTTAAACTCTTGACATTTTTTTGCCGAAATAAGTTTTGTTGAGAGCTACAGTCATAACAATAAGCACCTCTCCCTTTTAAACTCCTCCTATCCATTTTAAAAACGCCCTCGCTTGGATCCAAAAAGTTAAAAGACAGCCCGGGTCAGTGCAGGTGTTTATTAGGTAATTTACGGTTAATTGTATATTATATATCCTCTTCAGCAAACTTTCCCCAGGGCGGGTGGTCTAGGCCACATGCCAAGCCCCTCCCTAGTTTCTCTCAAGGTACAACAAGCTACTTCGCTGTTCAACACTAGCGATCTTCTTATTATTCAATGAAACTAAAAACAAGATACCAGCCCGAGATAATGGAAGTAATTTTTTTATCTGTCTACCGATGGATCTTCATTGATGCGGTTATGCCATTTACTTCCAGGGCATTCAGACGCCTCGTTCGCAATTTAAAAAGATGGATAAATTCGGATTGACAAGTATATTCCCCATTAACACCGAATGCAAAAATTACCATCAACAAGAGTCGAAAAACAACACAACATTTTGTTCACACGCGTTCAGAGCTAAAGCAGATAGCATGTGTCACATGTACCCTGTGGAAGATTGCGTGAACCTAGGGGGCACCAGGGTAATTGATTCAAATTACCATACGCGTAACACGACACCAAGGGCGCTTTCCATTTAGGAAAAAAAGAACCGGAAATTTCGGTGGGAGCAAAAGTGGAATTTACGATTGGTAAAAAGTTGTTCCATTTGGTCGTAAACCCCGGTACGTCGCGGTGCCCGACAGATTTTCTTGCTGTGAACCTGGAACTGGTACAAACTACGAGAAACGTGTAAATGGAACACGAAATTGCGTTGGAAATTCCAACCGGGAAAACGGGCCCACTTTTTTTTAGATATTTCCAGTTTTCCTGGGAATTTTCCAGTGGGACGAACCGACGAAACGTGATAGCATGTGTCACATGTACCCTGTGGAAGATTGCGTGAACCTAGCTTAAAATGTAAAAATGTAAAGCGCTTGAGGATTTCTTAATATCATTTCTTGAAATAGTTCACCCAAAGGGTTGTTTGGGTAGTATTAGCCAAAATTCGAATTTTTAGAACTAATTTGGGATTCTCGATATTTTCTGACATTGGCTCTTAAAAGCCGAAAGGTTAATTGTTTTTATTTTTGTCTTTTTTTCTTGTTTTTGTTTTTTGGCGTTGTTTCACTCTTTATTTATCGCATTTCCTAGGTATTTGTTGTCCCACAGGCAACAATTTCACTCCCAAAACTTTGTAATAACGTAGCAGTATATGTACGGCACATGAATTTACACTGGCCTCTGTCATTCAAGTTTAAAGTGGCCGTTCTTACGGAGAACTCTTCGCTACGCATTGGGGAACAGACGGTGCAAACGAGTAAGTAACATTGAAAACTGAATAAATGAGTATTTTGTCTTAAGAAAATTAATGCTTCATCTTCTTCTACCATGCACAATTAAGATCGTTCTTGTGAATCCAATTATTGCCTCAAATACACATCAAATCACTGAAGCAGCTCGTCAGTTCCACGACCAAAGACCTTGTCAGTGATTTATAGAGTGATATTGGACATCCATATCAAGGTCATTAGACAGCTGTCATAAGACGGATTCGCTAACCAGTATCATGGGGCCATATTGCGAGCTCGCGCTTACACCATATTGAGGGTATTTTTTTTAATTGCCGTTGACTATTCAGGTCATCTTTTTGTCTTAAAGCTACTATCCTTGTTACTGCCCCCCTTAATGGCGGTGATCCGCTTAATAAATGCTAGTTTTACAGAAAATATTAGAAGAAACGTTTGAAAACTTGTGTTCCTTTTATATAAGTTTCACAGGAGTTCAACTAACAACCCAGTTAGCAATCGAGTTAGAAACCGACTAGAAAGCCAATTTGATAACCGAGTAAGGAAGTGAGTAAAAAACCGAGTAAAGATTTGGGGCAGGAACGAAGTCAGGAACTGAGTTGTGACCAGATTAAGGAACGGAGTTATGCGAGCAAAGCGAGAGACCGAATAAGAAACCGAGTAAGGAAACGAGTGGAAACCAAGTAAGTAACCGAGTAAGGAAACGAGTTAGGAATTAAGTAAGAATCCAAGTAAGGAACCCAGTTAGAAACCGAGCAAGCAATCGAGTTGAAAACCAAGTACGTAACCGAGTCAGGTATCGAGTCAGGAACCGAGTAAGAAACCGAGTAATGAAGCGAGTCAGGGTCAGAGTTAGGAAACAAGCATAACGAACCGAGTTAGAAACCGACTGAGATACCAAGTCGGGCACCGAGCTCGAGACCGAGTCAGAAACCGAGTCGCGAACGGAATCTGGAACGTAGTTAGGAACCGAGTTGCGAGCCGAATTAGCAACCCTTTCGGGTATAAAATACCGGAAAAGAAAGAATATTTAACTAATAACAACTGTTTTGCAAACGAAGCTCCTTTTTATTACGCTTAATTTGAGGAACACGGCGGGTGGGGGCTAGTTACTAAACAACTACTTAAAGACAACTTAATGAATTTCTTCGCGTAAAATTTTAACTTCTTTGTCATAATCAAACGCAAATCTCGAAGAAAGTGCTTTTCTCAACATGAACAAAGGCGTGGTGACGAATCAATCCGTAGTGTCTGCAGACATTACGCTGTCTTTAAGTAGCTGTTTGATTATTTTATTCTCTCTCATTATGCTCTCTGTTTGACCTCGATCTCTTTCACACGGGTCGATTCTAAAAGGACATACACTTTTAAATACAAACATTAGGGATTAGGACCCATAATGATAAAGTTTGGGGAAGTATTAAATCATCAAATCACTAACTCCAATTCACACCTCTGTGCTGAAAAGTACACAATCTCTCATATAAATGATAACTTTCGAGATTGAATTCACTGTATGGTGACCGGCCTTGAAAGAATAGAGAACATGTTAATAAGATTCTGCTAATGTATTAATTTACATTTAGTGCAACTAGATGTACGTGTATATATTGAACCTCCATTATCATTTATTTTTACCTTAGTTACAAAATGTCAAACACTAAAAGATGTGTCTCAGTTGATATTCCTTCATCGACAAGTGGTTTGGAAAAGCTAGGCGAAGCAGGGTCTTTTAAGCCACATTGTTCGTTTGCATATCAGATCGATGGCATAAATGATCAATTTAGTCTTGAAGAATTAGGAGGAAACGTTTGCAAAGTTTTTCATCCTAATGGCAATTTTTGCCTCCTTCACGATTGTCTTAACCTGCTTTTTACTAACTCTATGCATGTTGTTGTTGTTTAGCTCTTGTGAAGCCAGAACCTGTTAAAAATGTTACAGTTGAGAGAGTAGAGTACCAACGATCACCCTTTAAACAGCTCAAAGTGACTATTTCGCTGATGACCCCAAAAGGTGTGTATGGAAAAATAGTGCGTTTTATGCCTTCCTGTTCCGCTTAAGCCTTTCTATATATCATGAAGTGTTTGACCGATATATTTTAGTGTTAATGAATATGAAAGAATGGCATGCTTTCTAATTCATAAAAAATAAAGACGTGATTTATTTTTTTAGTTAATGGTTGTCATGGTTTTTTTTTTTTTTGTGCACAAATTTATTTCTTTTCTTGTTACAAAAAAATATGAAATATAATTATTATTATTGTAAATTTACTACATGGAGTACTAGTTTAACCCTCGGACGTACATGCAAATTCATACCCCCACCGTGGTTCCAGGGGGGGTGGGGGGGTGGGTGGGTGGGTGGAACCCGCCCTCGGTTTTTGATATGTTTCAGTATTTCGAAACGATTTTACTTGCAGTGGAAAGCCTTTGATCTTCTCTAAAAGATGAGGTACATTTTATGGGTGGTGGCGCTGCTGGCGGCCTGTGACATCACCAACAATGGTCGCCTTCTTGGCCGCCGTCTTGGATTTTACCAAGAATTAGAAATCAGGTTAAAACCACGAGAAATGGTGATTTTTTTTTTTGTGCTTGAGATGAAAAATAACACATAAATAAGCCCTTTGCATGATTTTAGCCATGAGATCTACTTTTGTTGTTGAAAAAAGTTAAAAAAACATGTACTTTCACTTAAAAATGGTTTGACCACCTCTTACTTATGACGTCATATCTCGTAACCATAGAAACTGACCATCACTGAACTTGACTCAAAATGCGCGCGAGGGATGAACGAACAGCTACTGAAAACATCAGGTGCTGATGTTTTATCCTCTAGGAGAAAACTCAGAAAAACCTTAGGGCGGTGGCATCCACCCCCCCCCCCCTTGTCCCCCCCTTGAACGTCCGAGGGTTAAAGTAGAATATCTAATACACAGGAATAAGTATCTTTTTAACGCCAAAAAAAAAAAAAACGCATAAGGTAAATACCAAAAAAGATAATAAATAGGAAAATGTCATACCTATGGAAAAAGAAAAAAAAAACAACAACCAGCAAAGCAAATTTACCAACACCAGCACTAGCAACATGCAAAAGATTCTTCCCAAATGGTAAATTACGCCGCTTTTTGCGTTTAGAATAGGTATGTTTTCTTTGCAAAATCGGGCCGACAATCCTAAGCTACCTTTTAGATTATACATCAGTAACCCTTAGTGTGAGTTATACTTTTTCTTTTTTCTGTCGAAAAGACCCAGGAAGGTTTATAACTTATTTAACATTTCCCGCTATGAATAACAATGATTTTGTTGTCTTCACAAACTGCCCTTTGGGTGTTGTGTGGTTTTAATGCGGCTAAATGTGCCCTAGACTTAAACTACAGCAAAGTTACGAGTCCGTCGATAAAATAATCGACACATCTTATATGTAATTTCTTTTCGGCTAGAATGAATGATTGTAAGAAAATCATTGCTCGAATATTAACAAAAAGTTCAGTATTTTTTTCTATTTTTTAAAGCGCTGACCAAGCGTGCTGACAACTGACAGATTATAGCAGTTGACTTCCAAAAATGTTAGCTGTTATATATACGATCTGTAGGTAAAAAAGTTGATAGTTCCATTGATGCAAAATCATGTATGCATATGTACAAACTTTGAACAGTTCTAAGCGCTATTCGACATGAAACATCATTGCCAGTTGTCTACTTGCCAGATTTTAGTTTGTAGGGTAATAGCGGAGCTCCACGCGTGAACGGAGCCCCATAGCTAAGTAAATCTACCCATCCCAGAAAATTTGGTAACCACATGACCGTACACCGACCGAACGAGCGAGCGACCGTCCGTCCGCACCACAGGGCAACCAATGTTTACTCTTACACTTTCTAGCTAATTTGGGAGCCTAAGAGAAAACTAATTGCACATCAATGTTGTGATCAATTGACAGCTGTCAAAACAGGGTATCGGCTGACCAGTATCACCTGACCGTACTGCGGGCTTAAGTGTCGACCCATCGAGGTCGAGTATTTTTTGAAGTTATCCGCTGAAAAATTACCATTTTCAGATGATCGCTGGCTCAAGTTTATCTTTTCCAATGATTCATATGAAATATATGTTGTGTTTATGTCACTATGGCCCGGCACTATTAAGATTTTGATTCAAACTGACCTCGGACGCGAAAATTCAGCCAGGTTTTTAAAAATACAGGCGGGGAAGACCTTTTCTTACCATGGTCACGCATTGGTCACGCTCTACGTCCAATTTTTATGCTCTAATTGGTCAAAATTTGACACGTGATATCATGCGGAAAATTTATGCAGCATCTTGAAAGTTGTTTACTTTGTTTACTTTGACAGCTGAAGATGACAGAGTTTTGTGTCAACTTGTGATGTTTTTAACTGTCTTTTTCCATTGGATGTACAAAATGAAACATAGCTGCTATCAAGAGTGTTCTGTAATTCATGGCTGGTTTGTTTATTGGGTTTTTGGTTGAGAAATGCGTCGCTTGTCAAAATTCCGTAATTCGATTTCGGATGGCATCCTTATTCGTTTTCGTTTTTCACCTTGCTTAATGCGTAAGAGGGTTAAAATGTCTCAAGCAACTGTGGCCTTCCTTGATAGCTTTCAGGAACTGAATCTCGAATGGTAAGCCTGAGTAATTATTATATTTGATGTTTCTTTTTGTTATGTCAAATTTCATGAAGTCGAGCACAGTTTATGCGGCAAGTTTATACACGTTTGTAAGATTTGAGTCAATTATCTGACCTAGTATCAGGTTTGATATAAGCTTACAGAACTTTAAAAGGCCTTCAGATATATTTTCTCACCGCAAATAGAAAGAAAACGTTCCGAAGAATATTTAATAGTTAGTTCATCTTTGAAAAAAGCAAACACTGGAAGGCCGGCGTTTTAAGCTTAAGCTTTAAGCTTAAAGACTCAGGATTAGAGACACTTTAATACTGGTATTCGTGAATGAAAATTGTTGTCTCTGTAAATGTTTCACCGAATTATATTTCTTTTATTGATTGTTTGTAGTCTCTCTTGCAATTTTAATCGCTTGTCCGGGCCGTTTGTTCTCATTGTTCATGAACATCGCTTGCGGGAGTACACCAAAATGTCGCGCGTATCAAACGCTTTATAAGATTGCACATCGTTATAAGTGAAACTATTAAATAACAAAAAATAATAATAATAAATTCGTTATTCTGTTGAAGCGTAACTATATTAAAGTTCATTCAAACACTTGACCACACTGACAGCTCGCACTATAAATGAGAACCGGCTGGCCGTATGGGTGAATTTCGAAATTTTTTGAACGGTTTCGCTAAAAGCCCACGATTGATTGTCCTGAATATTGACTGAGTGCAATTTGTCTTGAAAAATTGTGAAATACCGTATTCTGTCCGAGGTCTGTATGATAAATAGCACTGTTTCACCTCAGATGTGATGTATAAAAAGTATAAAAGGTTGGTTTACAAACCCTCCGATTTGTTGGCAAGAATTTGTAAAGAAAACCTGTCGAACGCAAAAAAATTCGGCCTGATTTGTTTTCCAAGAATTTGTTTTCGAGGCCTAATCTACTGTGATCAAGAGCCATTATGGCTCTTGAATGTGATCGAAGATGTTTGCTATTTTTTGGGTGTACATATAAGGCTAAGTCCATCAGCTTGGGGGGTTTTATGGCTCACTTAACGGGAACAAAGGAAACTTGTATAATCTTATCTTTGAGTAAAAAGTATCACAAAAATGCATGATAGCAAGGATAGAACGGTAGCTTTCACGTTGTAAATAAAATTTTAAACTTGCCACACAAACCCTTCTTTTGGTGGCTATCTTAGATTTATAAACAAACCTTTGATTCCCTCTAAAAAACACACGATTTTTGTTTTGAAGAATATTTGAACTACTAGGTATCTCGAGATATTATTTTAGTATTGTTAAGGTTAGTCAAGATATAATGACGTCATATATGACGTCACAGTGACCGCCTTTTCCTTTTAGAATTAGTGTATTAAACTGATATCCCAATCATCTAAATAAGAAAATTTCTATTAAAATTAAATAAACATTGGAAGTGCTTCTTCGTCACGTTACAAACCTGTTTCGTGCTGAAATTGGCAAATTTGAGTTTTTTTTAAGTGGAAAAAGGTCAATTTGAAACAAATTGGTAACTCTCATTAACCCTTTGGTGAAGGCTGGCGAGTAGTGAAAAAAACGCATTTTTCACCAAGTCCTCTTCTTTGGACTGGTTTTCGGCTATTAAGCATGGCTAAAAGGATGGTTAAAAGGCAATTTTTCCGACCAATCGCTTAATCATACAGCTTTTTTGTTTATCAGGCATGCGCACAAGCCAAATTTTTGACTTTTTTTGCGAATCTTTTTCGATCCTTCTCCCTCGCTCTTTTTTTTCTTTTTCTTTCTTCTTTATTAGCAGTTTTTTTGCCAACTTTATCGTCTTTTTTGCATAGAATTGTGGCTGGCCAACTCTTTAGGAAAGGAACAAATGTAGTCCTCAAAGAGTAGTAGGTAAACAGCGAAACTGGCAGTGTATTTTTCCTCAAAATGTTACCTTTTTTGTGAGTGTAACGTTATTAGGATTAGTCAGAATATCCAAAACGAAGTATTGTTGGAAATCTTTGCTGACGTTGTTCCTTACTTATTTATTAACTTAAACTGAAAGCTTAATGGGTTCAGGAAGGAAAATATGCACCGTTCCATATGGAACGATAACGACCAAAGCAGTCGTCAAAGGTTCAAGGCCATCTATATCACAATGCTAGAAGAACATGTTTAGAGCTATTTGTAACGTCGTTTTCTACGTCAAGTAAAACATACCTCTACCAAGAAGAAATAAGACACAAATGAGAGCAGATAACGAACGGGGAGGGGGTGCACTTAAGGGAAGTCTCGGTAGAGTTGTGCCGCCGAGGCCTTCAAACCTCGACCCTGTTTAAGACATGGCTCAGTTCGCTACCCTGTTTAAATTTCTGCCTCTGATTTGTTTTGTTTTACATAAAGAATCAAGTAGTTTTTCAAACTAAAATCACGGGAATAGATATTTAGGAAAAAAATGTTTGGTATTGCAAATGTAAACTGCTCATCGCAAGCCTTCACAGTCTTTTTAAGGCTTCCATCCCAAAAAGGCACCCTGTTTAAGACGCTTAATAGTAAAATTCTATATCCTGTTTAATACTCAAGACCTTGTGTTTAGCAGCACATACCTGTATAGGCCAAATAAGGGAGTGCCTCCCCCGCCTCGAAACGTTCTCCACTATTCAGTCCGGAGCTTGTTTTAGAACAAAAGCACTAGGATCTAATAACTGACATCATTCGCAATACCATTCTTCACTGCTGGACTCGCGTTTGGAAAATTTAACATAAACATAGATTCACATGGACTGCATTTCCTGCTCAAACATCAAAAGCTGAAGAAAGGTTTCTACCCTTGAGTTGCAGCTACTCTGCTCAACGTGCCAACAAGGGAAGCAGACCAATGGTTCTTTTTCACATAGAGGCTTGATATTATTGCTTATGTTAAGTCGAAAAGATGACTCGCATGGTGGCAGATTCTCCAGCTTGACCTTCCGGCCTTAAGCTTGGGGTGGATCTGGTAGCAAGCACATCGACAGTATGCCACTTCTTACAGTACAGTTGACACACGAGTGCTTCCGTATCTTGAATCAAAAGTTTCCCTGGGATACTGATCACTCTTTCCCGTGATACTGGCCATAACTCGGACGTACCCTCTATTGGTTGGAGTAGCTGAACTGCTTTCCACTTCCCTTTACCAAAGAAGGCAGAGATGTTATCAAGGCCTGTGATCGAGTTTACACCGATAAAGGCTCTCATGAAGCAGTGGTTAACATTACCTGGGTCGAGTTGAATAGAAAGTTCGCGCCTCTTCCCTTTTTCATGTAGCACCTTTTCAAAGTCACGTTTTTGCTAAGTGCAAGCAGTAGGTCAAAGACATGAGTATCAGTGACAGTGTATTAGTGTGCATTACACTGTCATTCCTGCGCGCATGCCAAGCATGGAGAACAACACGCGTATCAGCCTCTTCGTCACTGAACCGTTCTTCAGGAGCAGGGTCATCGATCACCACGTGTCTGCGTCTAGTCGCTTGACTGGTCTTCGTTTGTCGCACGTCCGTGATTCAGTTCCTCGGCGAGTCTGCTTCTAAATGCTTCGGTTTTACCCTGTGGCACAAGGAATTTGACGCTTTCAGCTTATTTGTGTTGGCACTTATCGGCTCGTTCCATGACTTCACAGTATAGACCAATCCCAATCTTGCACACCGTCAGAGGTAGACATTATTTTCAGTCTTTTGACATTTTTGATCAACACCTCAAGCTACACGGCAAACACCACGTATACGCGCCTGCTGCAAGAACTTAGTTACTGTAAGCGACCACATGGAACATAGCTCCATAGGAGATCTACAATTTCTGCAAGACTGCCGTTTCATCGGAACTGCCGGTTACGTTCTCTGCTTACCAGACCTGTCCCTTCCAAGCACAAGAGGAAGTACTAGATCCTTGCTGCGAACCTTATGCACAGCCTTCACCTTGGCTTTCTTCACTGGATCAAAGTAAGTGGGGATTAGATGAGCAACGGCTCATTACAAAGTCATTCGCTGGCTGCTTTGTCTTGCCCATGGAGGGCAGTCAGTCATCACTTACTTCTGTGTGGACAAGCTTAGCGAGTTCCAAATCTCTCTCGGTGGTGAATCTAGTTAGGCCATTACAATCTTGATGTTTGATGAGATGTGCGGGGAATTGACATTCAGTTGAAACCTCTGAAACTGATTCCGGTCATGGAAGCGTAACTGTATAAGGTTGTCCAGCAAGAAATTGTTTTCAAGAGGAGACTCTATTCAACATACTTGCAAAGTATACATATGATTTATTTACTTTCTTTATTTGTAGTGCACCAGCTCATGTGTAACAGCCGCGATCAGCAATACATTGGTAGCACCACACGCTTCATCCACAACCGCGTAAAAGAACACTGATCTCAATAATGAAAACCCCTCTGTGAAAAACCATATCTATTCCTGCCAGAACAAAGACTATAAAGGCATTGAGGTCAAGATTATTATGAGCGAAAACGACCCCGCTTATCTACGCCTTTATGAAGCATTTTACTTTAGAAAGTGCAAGCCTACACTCAATTCGCTGGAGGAATAGTATGTTAGTATTTTAGAGACCATTCTTTAGCGCTTTTAGAGGTCCTTTGTCTAGAGACATTCCATCATTAGAGCGTTGTATTCCATTCACAGTTTATTTCTATAACTTTCATACATACGCGACATCTTTTACACATTTCACCCCACACTTTCTTTGCATATATGTAGCGCGCGCGGAATATTTTCTCATCACTGATGATGCCGTCGATCGGCGAAAGCTTCGATTTTACTTTCTTTTAAACAGCTGTTTAAGGCCTCACTAGGATAGTTTTATATTTTTTAATTATGCTGCTGAAGGACAACATGAACAGATTATATTTACTCTTTTCTGAAACAATTTTCTAAACCTCACATTTTTTTCTCGTTATTATACAAACTGCGAACTGCCCTCTTATTGAGTGACCAATAACGGGCGATACTGATTCACCTGGGACGTCAGGTAGTTCTAATGTAAGCACTCGAATAAACGGAAGTCCTGTTTTTAGTTCAAATATGTTTTAAATCTACGTTAAAACCTGATTTGTTTACGTTCAAAGAACATGAGCAACTTTTCAGCCTTCCCCGAATTTCAAGATGGCGGCCAAAGGAGATTATGAGGGGCAAATTTTAAATTTTGATTTACGAAGTGGAAGCTACCGTTTTATCCTTGGTGTCATGCATTTTTGTGTGGCTTAATAGTCAAAGATTAAGTTTAGACATATTTCGGCTTTTCCCCTCAAATGAGCCATAAACCCAAATTTTCGGGTCTCAGCTGATGGACTAACTCGATATAAGATGTTTCACTCTAAAATAACTTAGCCTTTCCCTCAAAGGTCACATGAATGTGCCCTTAAGTTAACTGATTTGTGGATTACAAGTTTATTGTTTGATTTAAATTATAAATTTTTTTAATGGGAGCTTCGCTTTTAGCCCTGGCTAACTCTATATATTAACTTTATGTAATTACGGTAACCAGTTCAGTTTGAGCGTATTTTTTTTTCATTTTTTCCGTTAGACGACCACCTTCCTTCAGCGACCACTTTGTCGTGCACCAAGGGTGGTCGCTTACGAGAAAGTTGACTGTACTTATCAATTGAATCAAGTTAATTTTTAAATATACGGAGAAGCGACAATTCAAAAACAAAGGGCGAGCAAAGCTCGCCAAAATCATTAAAGATTAAAGAAATGTTTACGAAATGCTTTTATGTTTAAATCAGTTTAGTTAGTATTTACCAAATCGGTGAATATAAATTTTCGCGCGTTTTGATTAGTTTCTGTAATTTGGAGTATCCTTGGCGTTTCACTATTTCGCGTTAGGATAACCTCGTACCTAGTTTCACGACAGCTTTGGAAGACGAAACTTAAGCGTAAAAGAAAGCAGATGTGTTTTTGGTAGGTAGAAAATGATTATCTTACTAAGTTTGCAACAAAATACCAAAAAATACCGAAATATTTTTAAACACGAAACAAACTTCTTACTAAATGTCATCTTGTATTTACACTGTTTACATTCTTTTGAAAAATATTCTCCAACAAATACTATAATAACCAGATTTCATTATTTTCATTCTTTGCAGCGGATTTATTCATTTATCTATTGTTTTGGCCAGGCTCTACTTCGCTTTAGTATTGAGGTGTCATTTTCTTGTCCTTTGTATGCTGTACTGAGTGAGGGCTACACAAAACTTTTATATGTGCATTTTCTTCTCCTTACAGTTTATTAAGATTCTAGGCGTTTCTATAATTTTTTCCTATATTTTCTTTAAAAAGACCCCTATATTTAGCAATTTTCCTTTAAAAATAAAGCATCTAAAGAAACTTAAACAATAGAAGATTCGTTCGATTGACTGTATTCATGAACAAGAGTGCACAGCATAATCCAGAATATTCGCTCGACTGACCTGTTATTCCAGTTCTGGAATAAGTGGAATATATTGCAAATATTCTGCTCAACAGAGCAGAATACTTTCAAGAAAACGGATATACTTTGGAGAAAACGGATTAATGACGTCATTTTCCTTGCGTCGCGCGGGTTAGTTTTCTCCACAATAAGGAAATGGTGGACGTCAACAGACATTTAAACGAGGAAAATGAGGTACTCTGCAGAAAAGGCTATCACTAGAATCGAGAAAGGGAAAAGAACAAAGATCTCTTTGGGCATTCCTCCTTTTAATTTCCTTCTCCTTACTAATTTTTTTCACTCAGCGTAAACTGAAATGCAAACAGTTTATCCGCGCCCATGTGTTGTTCTCAAAAATACGAGGCAAATATCCCCATAAGAAGAAATTTCTCCCTTGAATTTTCTGATAGGTTTGCTTTGCAAAAAAAGAAAACAAAACAAAAACAACAACAAAAACATGTTTTCATTGCCAACAACCTTGTTTGTTGACGCCATATTTGTGACGTAAATCCTAAGACTTGTGTTTTTTTTACAAAATCAAAAAACTAGCCGGGTTAGTTTATTATTCTGAAAACAAAAATAATCGTTTTTTTTTTTTCAATAAAGACTATCCCAGAATAATGCACAATGTATTTCGATTCCAGAACAGGGTCAATCGAACGCAGCCTAAGAAAGAGAAATGTAAACAAAAAATATAGGTATATAATTCTGCACCCGTGGGGAAAGGGAATTAATTTTCCTATAAAGGTTCGAATGAGAACAGCTCTTATACTGAAATTCTATCAACTATCACAAAGAATGTGTCTAGTAACAATGCTTTTGATGGTTCTAGATTATAAGCATCCCATTACAAGTTTTTACCTGCTGTGGAGAGAAGATCCCAGGAGATGTACTTTACCTATTATTAAGAGAAGAAATTTAAGAGTAAGTATTTTTTTTTAATATATCGACGTTTTTTGAATTGATAAACTGCTAGGTAGCGCCACAGCTGCGTTACATTACGTTATCGTTAAGTTTCTGTTAGGGCATAAATTTCGTACTTCATTTCTTTTGTTCAGAATGCATAAGCGCGCGCAGTTGAGAATTCCCATTTGCTCCCCTCCTCCAACTGTGAACGCTTGCGGCCTGTGAACATTGAACGCGAAATTTGTGATCCCAATACGACAATGCCTAACGAGGCTGGACCCCCACTTCTCACACCGTCCGGCTGACACTATCTGATTTCTGGCCGTCCGATCTAAAGCTGAGCTCTTCCGACGATTTCTGGAGGATTAGCTTCCCGTCGTTAAAAACCCTCGCCCTAGCGATACCCTAGCGATTTTTCGCGAGCTTTTGAATTACAGCCAAGCAGTAAGAGCAACAAAAGATCTCTAGAATACCGCAGTCGTAAAATGCTCAACTAGAGAAAAACAACCGTCCCCCTTCCTTTTTACCTCGAACACAAGTCAAACGGCTAATTGTTCTCCTCCGTTTTTTGACAAGAACATTAAACACAAATGTTTTAATTGACACGGGCGCGGAAATAAGCGTGCTTTCCGTCGGACGATAGGATCGCTTTTACGAAAGAGAAGGAAAAAAAAAACCTTTCTCCTTCTTCTTCGAAGAATTTGAGTCCCGCTGAAATTAATTAAAGTGCCTTCGATCGCGCGCCATTGACTGAGGACCGAGTCTCCCATAACAACACGGACCATGTGCCCCTAAACTTAGCGCTTCAAGCCACTAGTGAATGGTAATTACCACGGCAGGCCCGACACCTAGCTTTCTTCTCAGAATTGACGACCGACATGTCAAGCTAACTGCGTCGTAG
>NC_133202.1:35820937-35833437 GCF_958299795.1 Porites lutea
TTTAAAGATATGTTACTTTATAATAAGAAAATGACATCTATAGAAAAAATAAAAAGAATATTTAACAACTTTCTAGAAACTCGTGTTTATAACTATTACAAAACAAAAAAAAAATGAAAGCTATTGGTTCTGATAGAAGAAAATATAAAAAATTTTGTGATAAATTGAAAGAGATACAAAATTTAAAAAAAATTCTTAATAGGCGAATATTACTTAAAATTGAAAAAAAAAAAGTTTTATTGATTTACATTTTTTTAAAATGTTAGAACACTACATATATCTTAGATTTTATCATGAAAATATTCAAAAGTTATTATATAATGAGAAGCTATTACGTTATTTTGAAAAGGTTATTAACACTAAAGGTTTTGATCCAACAAAATGGGACCCAGATTATATTTTAGTAGGAGTATTAGAAGATATTATTTATTTTTTACCAGGTTGATTAAAATTAATATAAACAATTAATATAAACAATTAATAAAAATGGAACCAAGATCAAGAGAAACTACTCCTACAAAAGAGGATTTGGATTTTATAGTTGATGATGGTTATAGACATGATGTGGATCCAGATTATGTTCCTAATGAAAAAAATATTGTTAGCGGAAAAGATTTAAAAAAACTAGTAAGAAATGCTAAAAAACTAGGTGCTGAATCGCTTGATTATTCAACACGAAAAAATAACAAATACATGGCAACGCTTTCAAGTGGAAAGAAAGGTCATTTTGGATCACCAAAATATCCAGACTACACTATTCACAAAGACAAAGATCGAAGAGATAAATATCTTACTAGAGCTAAAAAGATTAAAAATAAACAAGGTGAGTTAACTTATAATAATCCTGAATCTAGTAACTATTGGTCAGTTCATCTACTCTGGCCAGAAAAAAAGTGATTTAAAAATTTGATAAAAATATAATAAAATGAGTTTAAATAGTAAAGGTTATGTTATTAGTAATAATTTTTATAATTTTAACGAAAAACTTATAAAAGTTTTAGAAGAACGATTAAAAGAAATTTCAGAAAGATTATATTCTATAGAAGTTACAATTGAAAATAAATTATTGCTTAAAGATTAAATTTTTATAATTAAAAATGCAATTATCTAGTTACGAAAATTTAACCCCAGAGAATATTATTTTTAATGAACCTAAAGAGTACAAAGTAAAAGATAGCAAAATCAAATACAAACGTATTCCAATTGAAGTTAAATATCCAAATGGAAAGAAAGGAGCTTTAGTAATTGAAACTCCAGTTCTTTTTTCTTTTGGAGTAAATGAAAAGAAAAATCAAGAAACAAACAAGTTAGTAGGTTATAGTATTCCAGTATGTCTCTGGGCTAAAGGTAGTGAGCCGAATACTAAAGAAAAAGCATTTTTTGAAGCTATTAATAATATAACAACCATCTCTCAGCAATATTTAGAGAATGAATACGGTGCAGATTTAGCATCAACTCTATCTTCACCATTTTATTACAAACAGGAAGTATATACAGATAAGAAAGGAAAGAAGAAAACAAGAATAGATCCTTCATCCGCACCAGTTCTTTACGCAAAACTTATTTACTCTGAGAAATCAAAGAAAATTCTTTCACTATTTAAAACAAAAGGAAAGAAGGATTTAAATCCTTTTAAATATATTGATCAGTATTGCAACGTTAAGATGGCTTTGATTGTTGAAGGAATATTTATTAATAAGACTGTAACATCTTTGCAAATAAAAGTACATGAGTGCTTTGTTAAACCATTAAAGCCTAGAGAGTCTTTACTAACAATTGAAGAGGAAGAGAGTGAGGGTGAAGAGATAACTGATCAAGTACTTGAAGACTTACTTTTATCTGATGAAGAAGAAAAATGAGTAAATAATAAGGATTTTATTTTTAATACAAATTTTGTATTAAAAATCAACCAAATCCTTAGAATTTAACCATGAGTTAAATTTATCAGGATATCCACTCCATTTTACTAATGACTTTTTCTTTTTATTATTCCTCCCAATAATTTTTTCTATTCTAAATGTTTGTTGTTTTGCTTTCTGTAATTCTTGTTCGTAAAAAGAACCCTTAATTTCTTCTCCCATCAAATCAACGATGTTATACGTAACAGGTTTTGTTGTAAGAACTTTACTAATTACAAATATTTCCTCTGTCCAGTTTGGTGTGTAACCTTTATCAAATACTTTTCTCTTATATTTTGAAATTCTAACTTTATCTCCAATTGCAAACTTTGGTTTACCAGGTTTCAAGTAAATTAAATCACCGTGCAAATTATTCCAAACTTTACTTTCATTTTTCTTTTTACTTGCTTCAACAGGAGTCATTTTAATGCTAGAGTGTCTCGAATTATTGTAGTCATTAACCAGTTTTTCTATCTTATCCCAGTAAACAGTGTTGTTATTCACAGTAAACATCTTCCACATTTTGTTTTTCATTGTTTTATTCCATCGCTCAACAACACTAGATTTCTCTTCATTTTCAGTGTGATATAGTTTAATTCCCTCTCTTTTCAGAAACTCTTTGAAATGTTTACTGATAAACTCAGAACCTTTATCAGTCCATAACATCTTTGGTTTACGTTTACTTTTGAATATATCCTCAAATGATTTACTAACAGTTTCAGTTTTCTTATCTTTCAATCCCCTAATCCAACCATACTTGCTAAACACATCTATTACCATTAGCAGATACTTTATCCCTTTATTCCATTTACTAAACTTTTGCATTTCAACCAAATCAGCAGCCCATATATCATCAATTCCGTTTGTCACCACTGATCTCTTTTGAAAGTTTTTTGTGATTGGTTTGTGAAGTTCATCGGCTAATTGTTGAGACCAATCACTACTCAACGCCGCTTTACGTTTTTTGATCCCATTCCAAGTTTTTGTTTAGTATTAATTATTGTTCTAGCTAAAGTATGCCCCCATTGTCTTTCTTTCCAAGGAATTGCATCTAACGATTTAACCATCTTTCTGTCAGCTTTATTTTTACATTTTCGGTCATCACCACAAACACTATAATCAACATCATGCTGCATGGCCACAGCATCAGTTGGCCCAGTTGGTTGATCATAAATTTCTAATATTTCACCAGTTTCTGGATTGTATCGCACTTGGTTTTCGAGATCATTATAAGGACCTGTATATTTATGCCCTGGTAAGGTCCATCCACCTTTTGGTTTTGGTAATTTACCAATCTGCTTGTGAATATCTATTCCTCTTCCATCTAATTCTGGTCTATCAGTTTTATATTTCTTTTTTGGTCTCACTTTTGTTGATAACTGGTCCATTGCTGATCCAACAGAATCTTGAATAAATGGAGTGAGTTTATTAATCCCGTAATTTACAGCTTTCTTCTGAAGATTTTTATTTCTCATTAACTCGCTTGCTCCATATCTTCCCATTTCAACTGCTTTTTTACCCATCCAAGGTAAACCGTAATGAACAAATCCATCAACTGCAGTACCAACAACAGTATCAAAAAGACCTGAACCATATATAATTTTAACTTCCGCTAAAGATTTGTATATTTTGTTAGTTCCTAATCCACCACTAAAAAAATCTTTTACATGAGCATATCCAATTTGTTTGCCATTTTTCTTAACAATCATTATTGGATTACCTTCTTTGAAATAAAATTTTTTACCGCCGTAACGAAAAACAGTTGTTTCACCCGTCCAGAAATTGGAAGTAAATATACCATCTTCTGAATTAACAACACCTCTAGCAATATCACCAGACCAATAATCTTTGAATGTTTGCTTTGTTTGAGGAAACAAGGTTTCTGAAATTTTTTGACCTACATTTATTGCTGTTTTGATTGGTCCAAAAGCATCACCAACACCTTTGCCCGCCCTTTCAGACGGGCTATTTAGTTTTTTGACTTTCGTTTTCTCTTTTTTCCACTTCCAGTTTGAGAAGCTGTTCCAGTTTTCACGTATCTAACTTTTTTATTTCCACAAACTGCGCATCTACAGTAGAATTGAGTTCTACCTCTTTTATCTGTTTGGTTACCACTTGGCTCTGTACAAGGAGTTACTCTTTTATCTACAATGCAATATGATTCTGTCATTTAGTATAATGTTTAGATAAATATGTCTACTAGATCTAATTTTTTAAAAAGTGAACTTCAAAAGATATATAATAACCTAAACATGAGTTATGAATATGCTGATTTTGCTAGATTGGAAGATGACACTAGATTTATAAAAATATTTGAGTTGCTTATGGAAATAAGTGAAAAATCAAGTACTCTCAACAAAGTTGTAAAAGGAAATTATCTATTTATATAATAAATGGAAGCCAAATTCTTTTCTGAAATAGAAAAAAAGATGGATGTTAAACACTAAAAGATTTTGAGAAAGATGTACGAACACAAATAAATAATGAGTTTGAGGCTCTTAGAAAGAAAAATGATGATCTTTCTAGAATACTAATGGCTGGTGAATGTGAAATGTGGAGGAAAATCAGAGATGAGGACTATTCTTGGTTGAAAATAAATAGTGATAAAAAGAAGAAACTTTATCGTCTTATTGACATTTACTCGAAATTTGATGAAATAGTTGATAGTGTTAAAGATTTAAATAAAAAAGTTGAGAGTGTTAAACAGCTAAAGGATACACCTGCGGATAGTGAATAAATAATTTAAAGGTTTGGAGTAAGTAATAAAATGGAAGATAAGATTGTTAAAGATATCTCTTTAGATAACAAGTATTTAATTAATTTAAATCAACCTGAAGAAAAAATAGAGATGTTACTTAAAGTTATTAAAGAATTACTTTTTAGCATTTCAGAAGATGTTCAAAGTATTAAATCAATTTTAGTTAGTGATTAAATAAAAATATTTTATTTAATCTTAAGAAAAGTATGTCTTTATAAAATCACCGTTGTCGTTGTCAAAATGTGGGTTATGTATTACATTTAGAATATTATTACTCCGCTGTCTTTCAAACAGATAATATAAACACCAATAACCACATAGAACAGTGTTGCGATTTTGTATTTCATCCATTGAGTAAACTATGCGTTTTCCAGAAGTATGAAAATACTTTAATGCTTCATTTGGCATTATTAAACCAAATGGATCGAAGTACTCAACTACGTTGTCTATATTTCTATAACAAACCCAATGTGTTCCAGGGCCTTTGATATCATCTAGATTAATTATTCCACATTCTTTTCTTATCCTATTTGGTAGTCTATCGCGACTATATATTCCTCTAAAATGTTTAATACCAAGTTTCTTTACCCAATCGATAAGGTCAAAGTTGGATAGAGGTTTAATTACAAAATGGCCCCTATTAATGGAATTGAGTTGAATGGGCTGTTTTTTCCTAGTAGTAGGCCTTTTCCTTTGGACTTGGACTTTTTTTTTTTTAACTCCCATTCCAATTGGGTTTTTCCATGTACCTAAAAAAGGTGGTGGGTAGTAAGGATAACCTTCACCATGTGTTGGTGGAGGAGGAGGATGTGGAACGTAAACATTTGCTGTATTAGATGATCCACTTCTATCAACCTGAAGTCCACCACCAAACATCTTAGATACTAAACTAATTGCCATTGGAATTCCAATTGATGCAAGAGTTCCAAGAAATCCTCCTTCTATCTGTCTACGAGTTGGTTTTATAACTAATCGCCCACCTGTTTGATAAGCTTTGTTAATTTGATTTATTTGTGATTTGGTAAATTCTCTTACAACAGGTGCTAGC
Source organism: Porites lutea (assembly GCF_958299795.1). Taxonomy (NCBI): domain Eukaryota; kingdom Metazoa; phylum Cnidaria; class Anthozoa; order Scleractinia; family Poritidae; genus Porites; species Porites lutea. Next base: position 35,826,642 of record NC_133202.1, read on the forward strand.
ATTGGGAAAAACTGAGGGGGGATTGTAATTCCTTTTCCAAATATTTTATTTAATCCAATTTCTTCAAGTGCAGTAGCAGCACCAGTTGCCAATGCAGGAACAGCTTTTGAAATTCCTTTCATTGCATACGGTAGTACTTTTGCTCCAAGAGATGCGAGTGAAGAAAATAAGTTTCCACCATGTTTTACAGAACGTCTAATCTGTGTTTTACTTATCTTTATATCTGATCCTGTTCCGTTTGCAATAGATTTTTTTATTTTAGAAATTTGTCTTTTTGTCAACATTAACTCATCAGAACCTCGAAGATGAGAATGTTTTAACCGAAGAGTTAGTGGTGATTGATTTAATATTGCAGAAGCCAGTTTTGACTTTTGCCCATCTGTAAGTGTTACACCGTATTCAATATAAGTTGTCATTTATTTATAGAATTATATTAAATCTAAGCACGAAGCAATAGTTTTCCATCTTGTTGTGATATTTCTGCTACTCTTTCATGTAAGACTAATGCGTAAATATTATAATCAGCGTCTGGATTAGCAGATAATTCGTAATGAAATGCTAATTTTGTAACACCATCTTTGATATCCATTTTTTGTTTTGTTAGGTCAAAATAAACAAAAGGAAATAAAGATTTGAAATTACTTATATTAAGTAATGTTCCACCTTGATAATCATTATTTGCATTGACGTATGACATTACATTTCTAAAAACTCTTGACATATCTGTAGAAGGTTTAAAGTGAATATCAGGATATTCGTTTCCATTTGCAACTTCCAGGTAACATCTTGATATATTAGCATTATTTGGTAGATCAGAAGTGTCGTATACAAATGGATTTGCTGTTTGTGCATCAATTCTTGCTGTATCAATTCCAAAAACAAATACATGCCTTGGCTTTGAAATAGCATTTGTAATTCTAAAATGTCCTGTCTGTTGTTGTGTATTATTTGATCTTTCAACTACTTCATTCAAATATGTCCATTTGTAAGGTTTAAGATAATTTTCCATGTACAACTTTTGTCCTTCTGAATTAAATGTAAGTTTTGGTACAAAAAGTTGTAGTCTTGTTATAATAACTCTACAATTATCAGCAGCTTGAAAAATTAAATTAGCATCTTTTTCAATTTCGATATTTAGCTCAATTTTTGTATTTGGAAGTAATTTGTCTTCCAATACTTCAAAGAAAGAATATCTATTAAGAGGAATTTCACAGTTTACTGTGGCTGATGCACCTAATAGTAATTTTCTTGCATGAAAACCTTTATTATAAGTTGCTTGATCAGATCTTTCCTCTGCAGATCTTGATGTATCAAGAAAATAAAATTCGTTTGTAGCAACACTCTGAGCATATGAAGGATTATACTCAAGCAAATTTTTAATATTTACAATATGATTAGCATAATTACAACTATAAACTTCTCGACCATTTGCCAAGATACTTAATTTTTCTATAAATGAGTTACTACCATTTACAATTCCGTTATGGTCGTTAGCCGCAATGGCATTTCTATTTGCCAGCTTATTTACTTTAAAATCCATTGATAATCGGGCGTTATACCAATCAAAAGGAGTAGTTTCTCCTGTATTATCAGCAACAAATCTAAGACCTGTTTTAGTTTGGTGAGCGTTATTTGCTGGAGCCGCATCTAAAGTCTGTTCCAGATCAAAAACAACATCCTCATATCTATCTAAATATTTTGGATTTCTAAATGACTTCATTTTATTTTAATAATTATATAATTTTCTCTTACGTGTTGAACCTCCACTAAGAAGGTTATTCAATGTTTGATTTATCTCTTTTTGAGTTATTTTTTCAACATTTTTATTAAAAGTAACTTTTTTAGCGGGTTTTGCTTTTTCTTTTGATAACATTTGCACTATTTTATCACCAGCCTTTTTGCCTACATGTTCACCAGTTTTTGTTGCAGCTGCTGTTACCGCTTTTTGGGCACCCTTTTTAGCAGCTTTTTTCATTGTCTTTCCAAATATTTTTTTACCAACCGATTTAAACGCATCCATCATTCCTTCTCCGTAAATATGTTGTCTTGTATATCTACCCAATTCAGTGTCAAGTTTCATTTTAAACTCTGATTGTCGCATCATTTTATTTTAATAGTTATATTACATCGAGTGGAGTATCAAAGTCATAAACCAATCTATACCGGCAGCACTAAAACATGGAATCCGGAATCCGGAAACGGAAACGGAATCACGGAAACGGAAACGCAATCACGGAAACGGAAACGGAATACGGAATCTGTGAAAGAAGGTTCTAAGCGATCGATTTGAAAAAATATATATATTAGCCATGACAATAAAATAAATAAACAGATAAAAAAAGACACAAATGAATAAATTAGCTGAGTAGAGGAGAGGAGACCTGCTGTATCACTAGAGGAGTCGATTCCGGTGAAAAGACGCTTGATACCACTATCGGCAATGAATGCAAATTCTCCTGGGACAGCAAAGCGAGGAGAAAAACGTTACTGACAAAAACTAGTGCCTTAAGAAAAAGGTAAGTTATATGGAGACAGACTTCGTTTGAATCATCAGAGACGTCGTTTACATAACTGAAAGTCTTCGCCGTCAAGTTTTTCTTAGTGTATTTTCTGGGTTGTCTTCAACAGTGTTCAGTTTTATTTATCAAGACAACTTACTCAAGAGAACCATGGCATTGTGGAGTCCAAAGAGAAGAGAGAATTGTGCATGCATTTGCTTGATTCCACAACCGATTACATCAAAATAATGCGCCATGTTTAATAAGCCTCTTCAACAAAAATACGGACGTCCACGTAAACTCAATTATCGGTACACCAGTATTCCATCAGTATTCAACTTGGCGAAAAAGTTGAACTTATTGCTAAAACACCGGAACTGTGGTCACGTCACCGGTCGGTCATGTGTGGAGTATTCAGTTTGGGGACAATCACGTGGTGTGGTTCCGAGGCTAACTACTACTATTCTTGACAATTAGCTACAAATGTAATATTTAACTGTATTATTCAACCCATGAACTCGTGAATAAAAATTACCCGTAAAATTAGTTTCATCGGCCTAGCAGTGCAGTTACCCACACTAAGGCAAACTTTATCAAGACGCAATAACAAGAATATATTTAAGGGAACTGCCAAGAAAACTAAGAAAAATTCTTTTTGAATTGTACTAAGTTGTGTAATGTGAAATTCTTTAATTTTCTATCATTAATATTTGATTCCGTATTCCGTTTCCGTTTCCGTGATTCCGTTTCCGTTTCCGGATTCCGGATTCCATGTTTTAGTGCTGCCCATCTATACCGTTAAAACTTACTGGTCTTCCAAGTGAGTCTGTCACATATATTCTCATTTCATCAATGTGAAATGATGATAGAGGACAATACAATGGTCTTTTAGGCTCAAACGTAAATGGATAAGACCTTGTGAGATTGTCTGTTGGTATTACAGCAATGGTATTTGTATTTATTCCATTTACAATGCTATCAGTTATTGCGCTTGTGTTGATATTCAACACATCAATCGAATTTGTGATATTTGGTAGTTTTGTTCCATACTCTGTTTTTGTAATAAGTTTCTTTTCAAATCCAATTAGGTCTCCAAATTCTGTTCCTCTCAGATCAAGTTGATAGTTATTACTAACTGAAATTAAAATTCGATAGGTAGATAGTATAAAAGTTAGATTGATTGAATACTCCTTTTTTCCACTTGAGTCTGTTGAGTGATGATTTTTTTGAGTCATATATTGATGAATGTAATCATTGATATCTGAGTAGGAATACATTCCATCTGTAAAAGTAATTGTTTGCCAGGTGGAACCATCGTGTGTATATTTGATTTTATTGTTGTCGTAATCACTTCTAATATTATACCAAGAGTAAGTCATAGACAACCGATCAAGAGCAAGTTCATATTTCTTATCAGGGTCAAGTTTCAGAGATGGATTAAACTTGATAGTAAAATCACCAGGTCTGCTTGTTCCTCTTTTTTCCCTGTTTATGGAGGAAATGTGTATAGCTCGTTCTTCCATTTTATATAATTGGTATATAACTTTTTAGTAAATCATTAAGTTGTTTTTTTGAGATTACTTTCATTTGGTTGAGAAGATGTGCTATTTGAGAAAACTCAGGTATTACACCATTATTACCAGCAAGAATTGAACCACCGAGTAATTCAAGTCTGTCTAGAAGTTGATGTGGGTTGTTAAAGTAAATCATTCCTTCTCCCATTTGATACTCAAGCGAACCTAAATAAAGTTTAAGAATGTTTTTGTATTGATGTAGAAAATCTTTTTGCATTTTAATCCTTTCTATTTCTTCTTTATCTTCTTCTGTTTTATGTTTTTTTCTATTCAAACCAGCTATTTCTCCTGTAAAAACTTTTACATCATTTTTTACTTCATCAAGTATTTCTCTAAGTCTTTCAGGGTTAGTATCAAAAAAATCATTTGGTCTTGGATATTCCATCATTTTTAATATTTCTAAGTCAACATTGTCAAGATTTTTTTCAATGTTATAACGTGTAGGTGATTTTGCTTTAGATGTTGTTGGTTCTTCATAATCACCTTCCAAAGCTGGTAATTCTCTCATTTCAGCCAATCTTAAATTAGTTTCATTAATTTTTTCCAATCCTGATGTTAATGCAGTTGATTTTTTTAAGTTGAGCTATAGTTGCGTTTTGCTGATCATCAATACTTTTTTTAATACTATCTTGAGATTTAATAAGTGGCTTAAATGTTTCTTTAAAACCCTCTCTCATATTTTGTTTTTGCCATTTTGTTATTTTTATGACATCTCTCACTTGTTGAGTCAAAGCATCAGCTTCAATTTTATTTCTTGCAAGTTTTTTGTATTCTTCAACATCCATTTTTATTTAATATACATATTAGATAAAATGGAAATACCAAACTATGATAGTACCAGTGACTTAGATAAAAAATATAAACAATTATTTCCTTACATGCCATCAAACACATTTCGGATGTTAATATGTGGAAATAGTGGATGTGGTAAAACTAATCTATTATATCATATGTTAATTAAACCACTACTGCACTATGATGAGATTTATCTTTACGCACGTAATCTAGAACAGGATAAGTATCAAAAGCTAATTCAAAAAATGAGAGAGTTAAGTCATAAAGTGGGATATGAAATACTTCATGTTAGTAATGATGAAATAACCCCAGTGACAGAAATGGATTATGAAGACAATCAAAAACTTGTGATATTCGATGACTATGTTTGTGATAAAAACCAGAGACAACTGATTGATTATTTCATTCAAGGACGACATAAGAATTGCTGTGTAATCTACCCCAGTCAATCGTTTTATAAAACACCAAAGGATATTCGGCTGAATTGTTCTCATTACTGTTTATACGAATTTCCATCATCGAGGGAGTCTAATAGAATATCATCTGAGTTGGGAGTTAGTAAAGAAGATTACCACTCAGCAACTAAAAAACCGTATTCATTTTTATATGTTGATAAACCAAGAAAACGTATTGCAAAAAACTTTACTGGTAATCTAACCATTAATTAAAATGGGAATATTTAACGAACAATCTCTTGATCATCCCTTTGCTAGGGGAATTCAGGGTGCTCCAGGAGTTGGATTTAATCTCACTTCAAGTGGGGATTATGATATGATAAATAAAAAACTAAGAAATGTTGGTGCACCTAGTGCTAATACTGATGCTGCTACAAAGAAATATGTTGATGATAATTCCAGTGGATCACCCTCAACATCAAGACTAACAGTTGATTCAGACATTGATATGAAGGATAATTACAGAATTAAAAATCTTAAAACACTACAGGATTCTAAAGATCCAGCAACAAAATATTACGTAGACAACACATTTCTTGACAGAGATGGATCTTACCCAATGAAAGGAAATCTTAATATGGATAATAATCAAATATTAAATCTGCCAGCTCCAGCGGGTCCCAAAAAAACAACCAACACCATTAGCTTTCACAGATATGAAGTATCTCCATGTTGCTGGAACAAATAAAATGACTAATAATCTAAACATGGATAACAAAGGCATAATTCATTTGAGACCACCAACAAACCCCACAGACGGCGCAACCAAAAAGTATGTAGATGACTCAATACCTAATACTAATTCTTTTATAAAAAAGGATGGAAGTGTATCAGTGACTAGTAACTTAAATCTTGGAAACAAAAAAATAGTTGGTCTCGCTACTCCAACATCAAATACAGATGCTGCAACAAAGAAATATGTTGATGATAATGCTGGAAGTCCAGATTTGAGTGATTATTTGGAAAAAGATGGTACCGTCGCTATGACTGGAAACCTTAATCTTGGTAATAATAAAATAGTTGGTCTCGCAACTCCAACATCAGATACAGATGCTGCAACCAAAAAGTATGTGGATGATAATGCTGGAAGTCCAAATTTAAGTGATTATTTGAAAAAAAGATGGTACTGTTGTTATGACTGGAAACTTAAATCTTAACAACAATAAAATAATAAATCTTAGTAAGCCAACCCAAGACAATGAAGCAGTAAATAAAGATTATGCCGATAAACTAGTTCATCACACTGCAGTTCAACCAAGTCATTATAAAAATGAGTTTGCTTATCTTATGTCAAGTGGGTCTCAATGGACTGATGAAATAGATGGAGGAGTTAGTTTTGTTATAAATAGGATAGATGACTTACCACCAAACAAAGGCAACTTTCACGATTATAATCACAAAGTTATTTACATGTACATACTTAGAAATAACAATAAATATGAGTATAAGATGGGGATTAATTTTTACAGAATAC
>NC_133202.1:35838437-35843437 GCF_958299795.1 Porites lutea
TATTACTTTACTCTTTTCTTTAAACCATAATTAATTTTCTATTTAAATTAAATTTACAAGATATTATAATCCATAATATAAAATGCTAAACACAATTGTGCATTATGTTAACTATTATTATCCTTTACACAAACATCTTCCCTATCCTGAAAATCTTATAAAAACATCACTCATTTATAGATATTTATACGAAGTTTATTTTAAAGAAAATATAAATATAGAAAAAATAATTTATAGAATAGAAGATAGATCTATTAAATCTAATAATCCTATTCTAAATAATCATCTAATGTTTTACAGAGCTTTTAAATCTTTTCATAAACATTACAAAATTGGAAGAGGATGTGTATACACATTTGATTCTCCAATAAATAGTGAAGTATTAGGTTACCTAACTGGAATAATATATTGGATTTTTCATAAAGGATTAAAATAATATAATTTATAAATAAAATGGCAGCTGTTATTATTAGACAAAAAGATGTAAAACGTCTTGCTAGAAAATTACTAAATGAAATGTTTAAATTTTTACATGATGAGTATATACTCTCAGAATTTAAAGAAATGAAAGAAGTACAAAAAAAATTCCTAGAAAATCTTGCTTTAAATCATATTAATACGTTACACAGACAGTATAAAATAACAGAAGAAAAAAGAAAAGAATTAGTTAAACCATTCATAGATGATTTATTGAAAATTGATGAAAATATTTCAAATCTTGAAAAAAATATTAAAGTTGAATATGATTCAAAACTTATAGAAAGTGCTATGGAAGATGAGGGTATCGATACAGAAGGAATATATCAAACTCTTAATATATTAAAATTAGATATGGAAATAGATGAAGATCTATATTTTAAAACAAAGGCATTTTTAGATATTTTTAGAGTATTTGAAAGTGGATATATTTACTTAAAAGATTAAATTTTATATTTTTTTAAAATATAAAATTATTTTTCTTTATTGTACAAATAAAATATTTTTTTTGTTTTATAATAAGTATCATTAGTCAATATTTTTATTTTTGTATCCGGAAATTTTTTTAGATGGTTGTATACAGGACTAATTCTCATGCTCCTATGAGATCTATCTCTTTCATCTAATGTACCATAGGTTATTCGTCCCTCAAATACTTGACCATCAGGAAATTCGTAGTAGTAATAAATTATTTCTTGGGTAAACCTAACGATCTTCTAGCTTCTTCTATTTTTAATTTGTAAAACTCTTTTTTTAATTCTTTGAGGTAATCATCCTTTGATACACCATCTGGTGGACTAGCGTCTTCAAAGAAATATTCAAATAAATTTCCATCATCACTTGAATCAAATAATTGTTTTGCTTCAAATTTAGGTGATCCAACAACTCGCTTACTCATTTTATTTAAACATTTATCTTTTTAAGCTTTTATATCTATCCCACCACTTTTCATAATTCTCCATAGTTTGGTTGGAAATCTTTAAATAAACTAGACTGGTCTTTTCACAACCCATTTCTTCCAAAAGTTTTTTGATTAAATAAAAAATGCTTATCATTCTCTTTCTTCAAAATTGTTTGTTTAATATTTCCATGACGTGATTATCTATATTCATTAGTTTATTGTACAGTTCATACTTTTCATCCTCAGTTAGATGTAGTCTTTTGGAAACTTGATCAACCTTTTTCTCATAGTGATACTTTCTCTGATAAATACTCTTCTTTCGAAAATGAAATCTATCGTATTCTTTCAAGTCAAAATAACCAAGAACATGGCCATTAGTTGTCCCACAGGAATCGCAAATGTTATGACCTGATTCAACACAAAAACTATCACTTTGACAATTCCTACATCTAACTTTTGTATTTTCTTTCTCTTCTGGTTGGGTTTTATAACTTCTTAATATTTCTAAATATTTTTTTATTTGATCTTCTGTATATGTCATTTATTATTTGTTATCTTATTATCTTAAAGCAAGAGTTTTTACTTTGTCCTCCAATACAACTCGTTTATCATCTTCATTACTCAAAGCTATTTTATTTACGTCCTTTGAGTAAATTTCGTGATTTTCACTCCTTATAATTTTCATAGTTCTCATTTGCTTTTCACCAGTAAATAAACACTCAATATAATTTTCAAATTCTATTCCCTTTTTACAACATTTTTCTTCACACCTTTACACTTTTTGGTTAAACTTCCATCCTCTATCTTGAAAGTATAAAGCTTCGGTCGAAGACCAACAAATTTTGTAATCTGTCTACCAGCTACTTCATCTTTAAACATTCCTATTACTTTTTTGTTTACTCCTGTTGGTATACCAGACGAATGATCAGAAGGATAATCAGAAGTGTCAAACTTTTCAAGAATATCATGGGAGATATCACGATAAAAATCATCCGTGTGAATTTGGTATAAAAGTGAATCAGTATCTGTAAACATTAACTCAGCTTTGTCTTTATATTTCTTTTTGATATAACTGCAATGAAAATCAAACATTAATGTTTTTGACAGATCAAGTATTGCTTGACCAACATATACTGGTTTGTTAAAATACACTTCAGTCTTCTTCATATGAACCGCAATAAGATTACGATCAAATATTGTTGCTCTATCAAAGTTTGGTCGACTTGTAAGTTTAGCAGCTTTTTTACGATCATCAATAAGAATTATATTCTGTCTTTTCCTTATGTTTTCTATTGTCTTTCCAAATACAGAATTATTCATTAATTTAAAAAAGTCTTTCTCAAAACTGTTGGCTGCTGTTTTTCGAAGTTCTGTATTTTTTCTTATGTAAGGCTCCATCCAAGAACTTTGATAGAATGATATTCCTCTGTGAACAGCAGTTATTCTCATTCCCATCTCAAGATATTGTCTAAGATTACGATAATGTACAACATAGTTTTTTCGGGGTTTAAAATGACATATAAGTTTTTCAACACCATTAACAATCATCTTCTCATGTGCAAGAGGATAGTCATTATGTGATTTCCATAGCTTTTTAGGATATTCCAAATCAACTTCAAATATATATCCTTTTCTCCCACGATTTGACATACTATGATTTGCCTTATCTAGGATGTCCATTACTTTTTCTTTTGTTATATTTTTCATCCAACTGAATCCATGTGTTGGAAGTTGTTGTGACATTGCCCAACCGTATAGATTATTTGCATCAAGATATTGAGTATAAGTAGACTCTTTATCAGGATTATAATCTTTCATATATTTGTTATTTGCTTCCGCATATCTTTTTGAAATATGGGATATTCCTCCACGAATACCACGCTCAAACATCATTAACTTATCATAATCATGTAGTAACTGTAATTTTTGACCTGTTTCTTTGAGACATGCATCCCAAGCTAGTCCAGGAGATGTGTAATAATGTGCTGGATCTAGGTTGTAATGTTTGAGACAAGTTTTTCTAAAGTTTTCAAATACATCTGCTAAAAGTAGAACATCAGACTTTAGGTAAATATCATGATAATCTCTAATTGTTTTACATTTAAAAGTACTCCAAACATTAATAGCGTGTTGGTAATCATCATCACTTATATCTTCATCATTCAGTTTTGAATAGAATTCCTCTTTTGGTGGAAGTTGTGTTTCAGATAATTTTTCGAGTGATGAAACATAGTCATATGGATAAACTCCCTTACGAGTTAATAATTTTACATCCTTCTTAAATATTTTTTTTGTATTATGAAAATCATCTGTTTGTAGATTTGAAACAAGATTGGCAAGTGATGTTTGAAGAAACTTGAATGAATCTATAAATCTTATTTCAAAATTTATTGGTAAAGTTAACCCAGTATATTTATCTTTATACTCACCAACTTTAATTTTTTTTGAAAATGAAATATATTTTTCTTCCGTAGATGGAATACAATTTAACTCACCTGATAAACAAGCAAGTTGTTTTATAAACAAATGAGCATCATAACCTTGAAGATTATGAAATATAACTGGTAGTATTCTTGTTTTTTTACACATAAGATTACACTTGTTATGAGCTGCTCCACGATACTTTCCAGTAAAATGACAATGATCTCTTACTTTATCTTTTTTTAATTCTTTACTACAAATATGACAAATTTCCGCTTTATCAAATGATTTTTGTTCCTCTTTATTTAATCTAAGTGGTTTTGGACGGTTATAAAAATCATTATATATACTATTTGTTACTTCTGAAAGTTTGTTAACAAATATCTCAGCTACATTATCACTATCATTAGTCTTTGTATAAGTAATTGGTTTAAATGATATATTAGGGTCTATCCCTTTAATGTAAAAACAAAATCCTGATGGTTCATGCTTTTGATAGTTGTAACTATAAGATTCTTTTGGATTAGGAATACAAGTATTTATTGGTTTAGTAAAACATTCAAAATCAGCATAAACTACAAAAGGTATTGGAAGTTGTTTATCATAATTTTTGAAATATAGCATTGTACCTTCTTCTGGCATTTTTACAGAAACTGTTTCATTATTTGAACAGTATAAGATTTGTTTTTGTAATAATTCTTCTTTAGTAAAATGTGTAAAACACCTTTTACAAATAAATATTGAACCATTCTTACTCTTAGTTTTTTGAGACTTAATCAAACGATGAAAATTTTTGATTAGGGTGTAATGTGAAGCACCATCTTCTTCATACAAAAATAAATCAATAGTATTTAAACAATCTTTCTCTGCCATTCTCAAAGGATAAAAAATATAATTATCAGCTGAAAAAACATTAATTCCTGGAAGTTCTGGATTAAGTTTTTCAAATTTGGAAATATCTTTTAATTTAATAGGAAAAGTAATTCCTTTAGTATTAAGAGAATTTTCATACTTTTTAAAATCTTTTAGTGTTTCTTCATGTGTTTCTTTTGGATGAAGATATCTAAGTATACACCAAAGAAAGCATTTCTCATCTTTATTTTGAATATTAACTATTGCTTTTTTGTTTGATATCCAATCTGGAAGAGGAATATAAGATGAACCCTTAGATGGATTAAACTCAACAGCATGAATTTCAAGT
>NC_133202.1:35850937-35913437 GCF_958299795.1 Porites lutea
TTTCTTTGTGATATGAATTAAGGACATTATTTCCTTACTTTATTACGTAGACTTCTTTGTTATACCCTAGAGAATCTTATCTTTGTTATAAAAAGAACAGCCTTGATTGCTAACGACCTAGCAACTTCTGTAAATAGGAATTCTGTTTTTGAAATAAATGGCCCAGCATGTTTGAACCTTTATTTTCTTAAAAAAGGGTACTTGACTCAACCAGTTTAATTGCCATAACAACCGACTTTGCCCCCACCATTTCCATCCCTTTCCGACAATTTCCCAAGACTTTCCCTCACAAACACGCGCGATCCATACGCAGACTAATCACATTACCCCACCCCCACGCGCGATACGCACGCAGGATCACCACGTGACTTGGATCCAGGATCACGCGATCCATGACCGCTTACTGCAGGTTCAGAAAATCGCTGACCGCTGACTCTTGTACTGCAGGCCTAAATGGGCTCCAGGTTTCCCACACCCTACTATCGGATCTTTGGAAATGACTTAATATCCTTTTTGTTCCCACGCGCCTTTGCAACACAGCGCACCATCCATTGGCAAATATACATGTGAAATATTTCACAGGCATTTCAAAACAGTCCCCAAAGCCATTTGGCAGGTAGTCACCCGGTCAAAGACTTCCCCATTGTTCCCCTCGGCTTAGAGCGAGCCTCAAAGAGGGCCTACTCCCGCACATCGGCCGAGTTGGTTCTTTGACACTCAGTTTGCCAGGGGACGTCTTTTCCACCCCTAACAACGAGAATGCTTTCTCGTTGTCTCAAGACTGCGTTGTTTAACGTAAAACCAACAGTTACGTCCTATCCTTTTGCATGGCAGCCGTAATATTTACTCTGCTATCCTCGTTCATGTGTAGCACGATAGTCACAGAACTCCGCTGACGCGCCCTTTTCATGTACGAATAATTTTAGCTTGGACTTCGATGGTAAAGCCGAAGTTACAGTTGACCTGAATGAGCCCATTTGCCTCTAACTGTGAACACTTGCAGTCTGTGAGCAGTGAAATTACTTTTGTTTTGTTGGAGAGTTAAAGAGTACTTGTAACTTGTATTGGTGTCCTTTTCCTCTGCACGCGAAAAAACTATTGAACTAATTTTTTTTTTTTTGTGAACAAAAACAATTTGGCATAAATAGCATTATCACGATATCTCTACCTTCGGTAGTAAGTTATTTTCCTATCGCCTTCAAGAGCGGCTCCGCGTAATTATCAACTAGACGTGGAAATAGTCAAAAAGTGACCTGGCTTCAAACTCAGCCAGAATAAAACCCTGTGGGCTCTAGTTACAAAATCGTTGGTTTAAAACCGATCGATTGAACAACATTTGTTTAACGCATTTTTTTCTTCGCGATGTCTAAAATGGGCAAAAATCAAGCAAGTTAGAGCCGTATTCAGTGGCTCGTCTATTTTGAAATAAAATACAAAGTATAAAAGATAATGGGACGTCATATTTTCACTGTTTTTTCTCTATAATTTTAACTCATTAGATTTTATAAAAATAACTAAGATAGTACGCGCGCTCTGATTGGCCGAGAGGAGTGTTTGGATGAGAGTATGTAAACATGGTTGTGGCGCCAAGATGTTTTGCTTTTCGCGCGCTAATCACGCAAGCACGAATTTGAAAAAGTTTTAGAGTTAAAATCTCGACAAGTTTACTTTATTTACCCATTCCTTCGTTGCCTGAAACTTGGAAAATCGTTGCAAAGAAGGTGTGTCAATTTTTTTTCGCTTAAGCTGACATTTTATGCGAGAAAAGTCCGTATTTTGGAAAGCATCTTTTTGCAAAACAAGAACTGATTACGCGTGCAAGACTTCGTGGACAAGACTTTGCGACTGGTAAGAATTTCTCTGTTAGTCAGTGCCATACAAAGAGTTTTGCGTCTTTTCTCGGGAAAGTCATTTTATAAAAGTAATAGAAAACTTTTTCCCTGAGTTTGCATAGCCTGATATAAACACTCGAGGCGCTGGGAGAATTCTCGACGGTTATGCAAACCCTCGACTTCGTTTCGGGTTTGCATAACTGTCTCGAATTCTCCCAACCCCTCTCGTGTTTATATCAGGCTATGCAAACACGGAAAACGTTTTCTATTGCTTAATTGACTTCGTCAACAAAAAAATCGCTTAACAAACGGCCAAATTTGAGCACATTTTTAAGAGCTGAAAAAGCGGTCTAGTACATGGCTTGTTTAGCCAAAAGAGCATTCTTTTTTCTTCAATTTGGCGTAATAAATTTTTTTGGTAAATGAAATCAAGAGCGCTGACAAAGCGAAGCAACTGCAAATGTTACACTAAAAACGGGGAAATAACGTGACCCCTGACCCGAGCACAACCACATTCGATTTACGGTAGGCGCCAAACATTTCGTTTTTTGAAACTTCTCGAAACAATACTGATCCGAAATGTTCTAGGTGAGAAAGTCCACATCGTAAAAATTACAACAACAACAAAAAAGAAATCTGTTTCTTTTCTGAGATTGACCCTTACCGAATTTCATGCAAGGAGGTACAAAATCATTACGTTAACATTGTTTAATCCGACGATAGCCACCTGAGACTGTTTTTTTTTAAGAGCCCATAAAACTTCAGAGAAGATTCCTCAAAAAGACTTTTAGAAGGAATTGAGTGAAGAATTTGAAACTATGCAACACATATTACAATTCCACTTGCCGACTCGGCTAAACAAAACAACTGTTAAACTGCCACAGGCAAACCAGTGTTAACAGTGCATGCAGTCATGTAAAGTATGTCACGTCACGTAATTCGGCCTTGCGCACCGGGAAGGAGAGAAATTCTTTAATGCTAAGCGTTGAAATATTCATGAAATAAAGCTACAACCAGTAGCAAAAGTACTTGAGACACTGTACTGTACTTTGCCTTAAATGGTCTGTCCATGATCTTGTGCTTGTGATCCCCCTTCCACCCCTTATCAAAGTTGCTAGTAATACAAGACCGTGCTCAAAACTTGGAGGAACAACTTTGAATGAGGGGGGAGGGAGGTCAGTGTTACATATCACAGACCAGTGACTAGCTGCGATTTGAAACAAAAAGGTCGTATTTTCGTCGGCGTGTCTCAACATTTTTGCAACTGGTTGTAGCGTTGGACTGTTTCATTTATAAGAAGTTAAAGATCAGAATAACTCTTTGCATTCTTTTCATTAAAAGAGTGTTGGGATGCTTCCTGAAATGCTGCTGCACTAGAGGGCTACTACAAGAGAGTCTACTATGTCAGTTTGTAAAATATTGTCTGGACAGTGACTGCATTTATTCGCCTTTGATGGCAGTGATCCCTTCCTGTGCACAGCCAATACAAACTTGCTCCTGAGCAGGCGTTTTTATGGGATTCGTAATTCTTCCCTTCCTCCTTCGATGTACGAAATGGTAAATGCCACATAACGTCTCCCTGATGCCCTCTAAACTCTTCTTGCTTCACCTAGTCGTAAGAGCCTTTTGTGGTATTTAGCGTGCAAGTAAACAACTCGAATCCAGAGTTTTTATACTCCACTGAGATTTTCACCGACTACCGACTCGATGACGCGAGAAAGATCAACTCCAGTTTTCCTGAAAATATTAACTTTCCCTGCAGATGACTGAATTCAGGCATTGCAATGCTGAGTGAAATAACTGCTTTTTCTAACTTCACAACGCCCTTATCTCTCGAGGTAGAATTTGCGGGTAATTGGAAATCAATACATCTCACGGCTGACTGGTGACATGAAAGAAGATCATCACAGTTATAGGTGTAACACACCACGTGAATAAATCAATGGGAAAGGAATGTTAGTCTTGGGTAGGCAAGCGTTTGTGGGGAGGGAGGAAATACGACACCACGACATCGGTTGCTTCACCATCTAGAAAACAAAATTAAACTAGAGGCTACGAATTGTAGACGTTGTAAGTATAATGCTAGATGCTGGGCATTAAAACTTTATAGCGGAGCCTCCGCGCTCGCCGGGAAGCCCCATTGCTGTAGAAATTGGAAACATATCGATGCAAGAAAATCTGGTTATGACGTAGTGTACGCCGCACGCCCGTTCGTACATCCCCTACATGTAAGCCGATGTCAAATATCACATTTCCTACTTGCACAAACGTGCATTTATCACTGTAAGTATTGTAATGAAATTTTAGTTTTGATTTGTTCCCTTTGGTTATGTTAGTTTTTTTTTTTTTTTAAATATCTGTCCCTTTCACGGTTTTTTTTTCGTCGTAATCGCCTCTCTCTGGTTTTTGTTGTTGAAACGCTTGAAGTTTGAATTTTGTCACCCTAGTGTAATTTGTTCAGTGTTTACCGACACGAAAGCCTTCGCAGCTTTAGCAGCCGATTGTTTAGGAGTATAGTATTAGACGTTTTTAATTGGTTCACTCATTATGGGTGTTTTATTTCTTCCGCTTTACATTTGTAAAAAATAAAGCGCATTGAACATTTTATTCTTTTTAAAAAACAGGACTGGTTAAAAATGAAACAGCCTAAGTGCGCAGGGCAGAGTTACGTGACGTGGCATAATTTGCATGACTACATGCGCTAAAAACTGGTTTGCTTGTGGCAGTTTGACAGTTGTTTAGTTTTGCCGAGTCGGCAAGTGGAAGTGTAGTGCACCATCAATGGTTTGCCCCAGGATGGGGGCGGAGGGCAACCCGCGGGAATTTGGCCTAGTGAAGCGTACGCGGGTAGGGATTTTGACATTCTTAACGTCCCCGGGGTGTGAAAATTGACTCAACCGCCACCTTGGAAAAAGAAGAGGGCCTTGGAATGAGTGTTAAGTGGTCTGCCATTTTAGAAAATACCTGTAGTCATTTGTATGAGTTTCCTTTCTCCGTGAAGTTTCATAACGAAAGGTATTTTGTCCCTCAGCTTTCAGAAGAAATAGTCGCACAAAACCTCATATCGCAATTTACTTTTTGCTTTCATGTTTTCAATGGATGCCGCCCTGCCACAAGTTTTCGATACAGCGAAAGATCGAAAAATCAGACGCAGAAACATGAAGTGGTCCTCCAATTCTGTGTTAGATTTGCTAGCATACTCCAGTGTCCAATTAAATGAAATTCTGGACCTCAGTTACAAACATCAGCCCTCAGACATCAACCACTCTTGATGATAACTTGTTTTGGCATTACACATATTATATTGCTGTACATACCATGTGAAACAATTCACAGGTATTTTCGTTGAATTGCCAACCATGCTAAATATCTAGCTAGAATATGTCTTGCTCACTTGGGGAGATGCACAAGGTTTTTGGGTACCATTTTTCACCTAGTAATTGCTCTCTAAAGATGCTGAGTGCTGCCATAAAGTCTTGTGAGCGCGTATTAGTTCGCCCCAGGCTGTGAATTTGACTCATATTGGAGACCCAAGAGTGCGCAAATTGACATTTGAAAACCTGAAAATTTCAAATTTCTCGTGGGTTGACCGCCCCAACCCCCCCCCCCCCCCCCCCCATTTCTTCATCCTGGTGCACAACCTCGTTCCCAACGGCAGTCCGGGAGATATCCATTTCCGGATATAGGTATCGTGCGTTGTGATTGATTGAGACCAAAACCAAATCAAAGTAAATTTGGCCGAGAGCT
This sequence comes from Porites lutea, assembly GCF_958299795.1. Taxonomy (NCBI): domain Eukaryota; kingdom Metazoa; phylum Cnidaria; class Anthozoa; order Scleractinia; family Poritidae; genus Porites; species Porites lutea. The sequence continues at coordinate 35,856,517 of NC_133202.1, forward strand.
ACTGGAGATGAGTAGAAGTGAAACAAATTTTTGATTGCGGCCACTTGTAATGCGGCTATCGGCCGAAACAAAATTAAGTAATACGAAATCACTGCACGGAAAGATAGCATAAATAAAATAATTTATTCAGCATACACTCTTGCACTCTGGAAGAGTGGAGCGAATTCTTTCCAGTACAAATTCATCATATAAACGCCGTGATCCTCGAACCGAAGCCAAAGAAAATGCTTAAACTGCATCGCATCAGAAATAAATCCTGTAAGAAACAAAAATGACAAGAAATAATTACATTTGTAATCAATATGCCTGAAACAGGTCAGCTTCAATTGACCCCTCAACGTGAGATCAGCCGCAAAAATAAAATTTGCTCTACAGCATAATCTACCCGCTAGAAAGAAAATAATCGAAACAAGCGACATTTTACATGTTGAGGTAAAAGTCGTTTAGGCCTACAGACCCCTTTTTACCGTGTAAATTCGGATATGTAGGTCGCTTGCGTGAGAATTCAACATCCTACAAGAACGCGTGACAAAACAGGGCAGGAAATCTTCGCATTCACGGACAAAACAATTACAAAGAGCACAGGAAATGACCTCCAAATGTGACACAAACAACAGCAAAGATAAGACTGATTCTCTCAGTTAAAGTTTGGAATCCTCCACAGTGTCATCTGCGGATTTTGGATTTAAGAACTAATAAAAATTTGCACCGCCTTGCAACATGAACAATTCTGGTTATCGTCGGATTAAACAGTATTAATGTATTGATTTCGTACCTCGCTGCATGGAATTCAGTAAGAGCCAATCTTAGAAAACGAACAGATTACTAAATGTGTGTTGCAATTTTTACACATCGTGGAATTTGTAACACTTACTACTTTAACACAGCTCTCATCTAGAACATTTTGGATCGACGTTGTTTCGAAAAGGTTCAAAATAACGACATGTTTAACGCCTACCGTAAATCGCATTTGGTTGTTCTTGGGACAGAGGTCATGTTTTTTAGCCCGTTCAGTTATAGTCTTATATTTGCATTTGTTTCGCTTTGTCAGCACTCGTGATTTCAGTCACCCAAAAATTTTATTTAGCCAATTTGAAGGAAAAAGAATGTTCTTGTAGGCTAAACAAGCCATTAGTAAGGAAAGCAATACACCAGACCGCTTTTTATGCTCTTCAAAATGTGCTAAAATCTGGCCGTTGGTTAATCGATTTTGAGTCAATAACTTGGAAATTTCTTAAAATATTTGTTGTCGACCAAATTGCGATCTGATTAGTTGAAATTAAAGAAGAAAGACAGTAACAATGTGACGTTGCATTATTTTTTAGTGGCAAGTTTTATTTCAAGATATACGAATAACTGAATATGATATTAATTTTGTTTAATTTTTGCCCATTTTATGCATCGGGGAGAAAAAAATAAAAAACGTTAAAAAATATTGTTCAAACGATCGGACTTAAACCAACGTTTTTGTAACTGGGTCCCACAGGGCTTTATTCCTGCTGAGTTTGAGGCCAGGTCATTTTTTGGTTATTTCCATGTCTAGTTGATAATTACGCGGAGTCAGCTCCCCATGAATTAGAAGTTATACTGTTGGTTCCTTAAAACGAGATCTTGTTACGGCTTTTATTTTGTTCCTCTTTAACAAATTCTTCTGCTTCTGTCTCCGCTGTAAGAAAAAATCGACTCCTTAAGATGATAATTTGCAAAGATATATTTTGTAGTCATAAGATAAAGCAGAAGCAACATCGGAGGGTCCATCTCTCATATTTATCCACTTCAATTTGTTTGCAGCCAAATGAAACTACCTGTTTGTTGGACATGAGCCTGAATGACATGTGCTGCAATCACTTCTTTATTACGGTGAGCAAAAAAGTTATTGTTCATTTCTGTGTATGCACCTGAGATCCAGATTTAGTTACAGGCCTTCTACATTTAAATATTAAAGATATAGTACAACTACCCCTCTAAAATAAAATTCGACGGTCAACAATCCAAATACAGTGGAAAACCGCTCTAAGGACACCCACTTAATAAGGAAACCCGTAAATAACGGATAGTTTCGTTTGTCCTGACTAAAAGTTCAAATATTTTCTCTAAAACTAACTCGCTTAATACGGAGAGAATAGAGAGATTTAGAATCAGGTTAACGGCAAACAACAAACGTGAATTTTTACCACATGACCAAGTTTTCACTTTACTTGTCTTTTACTGCTAATTACTTCTCGGCAAAACAATTAGTAGTTGCATGCTAGTTTTATCCATAAGAATTGTTTTGGACTGTTTTTCCTGTTTTGAAAAGTGCTCAATTTTAATTTCACCTTTGCCGTTTGCTGTAAGCATAACTCTAAATCTCTTTAATGATAAATGATCGTGAGGTTTCTTTAGAATAAACTTGTTACAGTTACAGTTAAGAAATTAAGCAAGACTTCCGCGTAAAAATGTCTCCTTGGTCTTTATATCGGTAAAACATGTTTCCATGACGTTTGTTTGCTTGCTTTTTAACTCGTGGGTACGCGCGAGCGTACCACGAGTTATTGCAGGGACTGAGATATGCAAATGGGTCACTCACTCACTCGTAGTAGACGCACTTCGTAATTAATCGGGTCCGAACTCGAGAGCGCGAAGATCTATCGTTTCCAAAGAAGCACGCGCTCACCGAAATTCGGTAGCATCAAATTCCTCGCTGCGAGCGTGCATCGTGCGCTACAGCACGGTTAGGATAGAGGTCTTACCAAATTTAAGACAGGCAGGAATCTTTCAAATTAGTACGATTCAAAAGCCTTTGACCCGTCCAGGCGTTAAACGTGACAAGAAGATGAGAATTTGCTCTTCGACTCCTTCAACTTCGACGCTGGCTTGATCTCCTACGTAGGTTATGTGTATGAATGAATTTATGGCGGTCAGTATAAAACACGGACTGCGGACTGGGTATAAAATACGGACTGGTGAAATGTATGGTAAATAAAGGCACTTCTTCTTCTTCTTCTTAAGGACTCCCCAAGATCACGGGGGGAAATGGATGTGAGTTTGAGCATTACCATTTTAAAATAACAGCGGAAATCGAGATAAGAAAACATAAGGTAATGTTTTGCCTTCTGCTTCGCGGAGGAGTTGTGTCGGCCTTGTATCGCATATGTTCTTTCATTGCCATGAAATGCGTTTACATTGTTTTTTACTGTCAGTAGCCTGGTTTCAATTAGCCTTAATTTCATCCCATTGCTTCGAGTCGTTTTTATGGCTCGATCGTTTGTCCCGGTCGTTTGCCGGCGGAAGTTCCATGGAAAAGGCATTAAATTTGAGACTTTTCGCCGAAGCATGTTACCATCCTCAATGGCGTAGTGGCTATGTGAGGTCGGGTCAAACCGAAGGTATCGGGTTCAAATCCTGCTAAAGACCTTCTTTTTCCCTTCTTCCATTTTTTTTTTCTTTTTTGTTTTGTCTTGTTTGCTTATTTGTTTTGCTGTTTTTTTTTTGTTTCGTTTTCAAATATATACTTAAATAACTGTTACTAAAGTGCAATAAACAGCAAGAAAAGTATTGTGTTTCCAGAACAATGATAGTATATTTATAATATGAATTTCTATCATTTCCTAAAATTCACTGTGAGAAAACCAGAGGTGATCATGATAACTAATTGATTATTTTCTAAACAACGTACCCACGAGTTGACGATAGTCTTTCTTTGATTTTTTCCTGGGAGCCCGCTAATTGAGGGTTTAGGTTAACCCTACGCAAAAATATGCAAATGAGGATCGTGACGTCATCTTGTCTTCATCGTAAGCTTTAAAAAGATCGTCGGGAATAGGCTCTCTCCCCTCAGAGGCTCCCGCTGGGTATCCCAAAAAAATAGCAATAGTCGAAAAATAGCAAACGCGCGGGGGACGATGGGAAGAGGGAAAAGGCGGAAGCCTCTGCCATGCGATGCATTTAAGACTGGAGGTAGGTTGCAGTGTCATAGATGTTTACAAAATGGCGGACGGATTTCCCTTTTCGTGCGACCCTTTCAAAAGGTAAATCAAAGTGGAGAACTAAGATGCTTTAAATACTCTTAGATTGATGAACACTGATCATGATGTCAAGATTATTGCGAATTTCGTGAAAACACGGCAAGGAAACGGCTTGACTTTCGAAGAAGTCCTTCGTTGCCCGCACGCTTTTCCGTTTTCAGCTTTTGTATTGTGAAACTCGTGAGGTCAACTTGTGAGTAGTGGATAAGGGACCGGTTACTCCTTTCTTTGTAGATTTAATTAACTTTTTGAGTGGTATAAATTAACGCAGATGACGTCGTGCATCTCATTAAGATGGGATGATGTCATAGTTTAAGTTAATGCCGATGACGTCACGCATGCCATATAGATAGGATGATGTCATAGTTTATTTGTAGCTGGCAAGGAGCAAGGGACATCAGAATTTCCTAGAGTTGACTTCATCAAAAAAATATTGAGATTATAATCTATAAACAGAAAAGTTATTTTTATATAATTAGCTATTTGCTATAGTCTTCTGATTAGATATTGCTTGCTATAGTCTTCTGATTGGATATCGTAGAAACTGTTATGCGTTCAAAATAAAAGCGGGCAAATTTTGAACGTGTTATCTTTGCAGATAATACTAAATGAAAAATCTTTAATCATTAAATTATTTTCAGTAAAAATCGGTTGTAAACAAAACCAAGACACGGAGGTTAACTGAAAAATCTTTACTTCAAAAGAAGGGAAAAGGAGGTTAAACGAAAGCGAAATCGTACTAATTTTTCGGGCAAAACATGAAAACGAGGTCGAAGCGAAGCGAAGCGAAAAACTGCCTATCAAGCAAAAATGTCAATCTTTGTTTACTTGACTCTGTAGAAAGTATTGCACAGGGTATAAAAATTCTATAGAAAACAACAGGTGGTTCTAAAGTAACCCCTAACTCTTTTGGTTCTTGAATAAACTCCATTCTAGTAACTAATAAGTGGCACGTCTATTTAAAAAAAAGATAGGAATAAGAGGTGCGATCGCCTAGCAACACATGTCTTCTTATTTAGGATATATAAACAAAACACACACACACACACACACACATACACAAAGTGGAGCTGAAAACTCTCTATTTCAATTTGGACTCACCATTACAAAAGCGTTTTCTCCGTTCTATCTCGAGGAAACTCAGCGCTTGATGAGCTTAGTCTTGTCAATTCACGCGCCCGTTAGCGTTAGTCAGCTAATTATGCGGGTTAACAAGCCCAAAGTTGAATACAAATTAGCTGATCTCTACAGCTAGACCCAAGGGAGCACCTTGATGTATTATTATATAAACAATTTTAAATAACTTAGCAAGGATCAATTAAAACACGCGAATAATAATGGCTACCAATAAAACCACAAGACAGATACCGTTTTAAAAACTTTATTAAAAACCAATGACAAAAAAAAGAGTCAAATACACAGCGATTTGAAAGGAAAAGGAATGAAAATTAATCCTTTGACTGACTATTACAAATCCGTTTTTTCCGTTCTATTTCGAGGAATAATAAATAATCCTTCCGTATCTACACAATCTTCCTATGGCCTCTAAGCCAAGAGTTCGACTTTCTTTGTTTCTTGCGCTTTGTCTTGTTCTTTGAAGTCGGTCTTTTAGCTTTTGCATTCAAAATAAAAGCGGGCAAATTTTGAACGTGTTATCTTTGCAGATTATACTTACCTAATTGAAAAATCTTTAATCATTAAATTATTTTCAGTTTCTGCAAGCTCTCTTGTAAACCATGTTGACACTTCGATGGAAGAACATAAATGACATATTTTTCGCAAATATGACCCTCCACAGGATTTTAATGCTAAAGGTGAAAGCACGCGCACGACACGCGTTCGCTTTAAAACAAAAGAATTTATTTTAACACGCTTTAGCACGCTTGCAATCTTGCCTCATTAGCAATTTCTTTTGCTTCAGAGGACACGCTTGAGACAATTAAGCGTGAGCAAGTCGAACAAAAGAGCGTGTTAAAGTTTTCAAACAAAAGCCCCGTGCGAAAAAGCACAACACGCTTTCAGCGTGCGCAAAAGCATGCAAGGCGTGTTATAAGCTAAATAAATTTCCTCCACAAAAAGGAACCGTAAATGATTATTAACGGCGCCCTTTTTTGGTAACTATCGAGAAAGAAAAAAGTTCTACCTCAGCGATGGCAGCGATAGTATCTGATTGAAAAAACGTTGTCGCTTGAAAAGTATAAACAGTGAACGGTGGGACCTGCTTGATTTATGGGTAGAAATTTATTAGTATTGCAAAATCAAAGTTCTTTCCAGAAATGTTTACTGACGAAGCTTTACAAAGGTTATCTTAACTTGCCTTAATTTAAAACACATTTGTAATTTTCTCAGAAACAGTGATCTTTCGGACTTTAGTCACTTTCTCGCCGATCGCGGCAATCGCAGCGATCAAATAGAAATCATCAAGTGCCAGGATCGCTAACTTGTATTTATTTTTTAGCGATTGTTAGAATCGTAGTGATCAAATGAAAACCAGCCTGCTCTTCTAGATGTACCAAAATTCCACTACGGTTTCAATGTTGCCTAATTGATCCGGCCGGCAATAACACAAAAAGCGAAACCGGTATTTAAACAATGACAATGTATGCAAATTTGTTCCTCTTGAAATATTACATCGCGTATGCTTCAGTCTTATTTTCCAAATTCCGTAATAATCCTGTTGTCTTTCTTGTGGTTGCCGTTTGTTTTACAACCATCAAAACAAACATTCGCGCTATGAAGTTACGGCGACCGATTTAGCGTCATCAGAACGGCCTACAATTATTTAAGTATCTAATAAGTAGTCTGCTACATGGCCGTTTTAGTATCGTTACGAAAGGCTACTTCCACTGAAAACGGCTGTGTAGCAGACTGTTATTTAAGCGGCGCGAAAAAATTTTTTTTTTTTATGTCGCGCTAGTTTACTGCGTCTTTTAAATGCCTATTTTACGTTGATGCACGAGTGGTTTTGTCACCCTCCTGAAACTTGGTAGTACCTTTTTGAATAGTAAACAAAAAATGTCTTTTTTAACAGAATTCCGAAATTGTATGGTGCTTTTTTGTTTGATTCTTTAATAAATCGTATCGTAAACTAAAACCATAAATCGTATCGAACACCAAAACCAACTATAATCGATCCACGTTTATTCTACCAAAAAATGAAATCATACAAGATTGAAACTCTACACCGATATTAATACACGCGGTAAGGAAATCACGTGATATATTTGTTACTAATTCTGATACTCCCCGCTTCTGCTCACAAAGTGATACAGATGAAAAATAACTAAACGAAACAAACGAATAAAATAAGCTCCAAACTCCATAATCTTAAGTCTCAGTTTCTAGACTTGATTTGGAAAACTACTAAGCATAGCAAAAAAGAAAAAAAAGTTCCTATTTCGAAAACCTTCTCAATGTTAAGCTCTAAATCTCCGTAATAGTTCTCCATTTATCGCCGCTCTTCGGCGAGGTCTGCTGATGACATCAGTTTCTGCATTGGGTAATTCTTCAAACTGAATTGGGCCATCAGGTTCTGTTAACGCGTCCACTTCAATAGGAATTAGGTGCTTGATACTTCTCTTCAACAAGGTCTTTGAACCTGCTACTTGTACGACCGCTGCTCTAATTCTGTCGTCACTCCCGGGTAACAATTCCTTTACGATCGCTAGTTTCCAAAGCACTCTCTTAGTTGAATCATTCTGAAGCAACACCACGTCACCAACAGCAATTCCAGGGTTTTCGTTTCTTCTTGAACTCGCTGCGCGAGTCTCACGTAAGCTGACCAAGTAATCCTTTCTCCATGTTTCTGTAAACTGGTTGAGTAAGCGTTTCTGATGCCGAGATCTTCGGGTCAATGATTCGTGGGTACTGACAATCTCAAGGTGGCTAGAGTTAGGAGTATTTTGCAAGCGGCGGCCATTGATTAAGTGCGAGGGTGTTAGCGCGAAATTGATACCATCCAACTCATCATAAACGTACGTCAGCGGTCTTGTGTTGACGATGCCTTCCACTTCTACTAACCGTTTGTTGAGCTCTCCGAAACTTAAACAACTTCGTCCAATCACTTTCTTGAGTGTGTGCTTAACTGTTTGAATTAGGCGTTCCCAGAAACCGCCCCACCATGCGGCTCTTTCAACGATGAACTTCCACGTCACACCATTATTGGCCATGTAATGGGTAACTTCTTTAGCTCTTGATATCTTTACAATGTCCTTCGAAGCGGACTTGAATGTCCTGGCGTTGTCTGATAGTAATGTAACTGGTAGTCCCCTCCTGCTCGTAAATGGACGAAAGGCTAGCATAAAGGCTTCAGAACTCAGTCTTTTCGTTAACTCTAAATGCACAGCTCTTGTCGAGGTACACGTGAACAAACATACGTACGCCTTAGCGTCCTCCTCATTTGCACCCTTCTCCGAGGTGTATAGGGGTCCAGCGAAGTCAATACCAGTATGCATAAAGGGTGGGTCGTCCGAAACGCGTTCTTCGGGTAGGTCGGGTTGTTGCGGCAGTGAGAAATGTTTTCCTTCGACCTTTCTGCATCTCACGCATCTTTTCACAACCTTCGTAACATTTTGTCGTCCTCGTATTATCCAGAATCGCTCTCTCATCGCCGTCAAAGTTGTGTTTACTCTACTGTGCAACATTCGATTGTGTGTCCTTGATTGATTAACTCAACACCATGATGCTTTGAGGGCAACAAAATTGGAGTTTTGGCTTCTTGATTTAGTAGGCTGTTTTGAATTCTTCCTCTACATCGCATTAGGCCACTGTCATCTAGATAGAGGTTGAACTGTCGCACGAGAGGTGGCTCGGGTAATTTTCACCAAGTGACATATTTCGTCCGGAAAGGATTGGTACTGTATGGACCTAATCCAAAGTTTTTCTGCAGATCGAACTTCTTCGGCACATAATTCGAGACCATTGTCTTTCCTTGATCTTCTGATAAATCGCAGAACGTAGGCAGTAACTCGTAGTAGTTTCTTCCAGCTGCTATAGCGATTGACGTCTATTATTTGGTGCACGCCAATTTTCGTCATTTGTGTACTGCTGATCAAAGCGTGTGTAGTAGTTGCAGGATTCTGGATGATTTCTTTCCAGGCATTTTCGTTATCCGATTGGCTATTGTCCTCCTGTGGCCATTCCTTTTCATCCTTGCACAGAAATTCAGCGTCGTTCCTCCACCTTTTCTCGGAGACTAATTCACTTGCGGACATGCCATGTGACGGAATATCGGCTGGGTTCTGGTTGCCTGGACAGAACCTCCACGGATCAGGAGTGGTATGCGCTCGAATTTCTTGCACTCTGCTCATGACGTATTGTTTCCAAGGTTTGAGATTCCTTATGCAACATAAAACAGTCATTGAGTCGACCTAGAACACGGTTTCCAATTTCTGAGGCAAGGCGTTCTGTACGGTTTTAGCCAAACGTACGAGAATTGTAGCGCCAAGTAGCTGAAGCCTGGGGATGCTTTGTTTCTTCAGCGGTGCGACTTTAGTCTTCGATGCAACCAATTTTACATCAATGCGTCCATCCTCATAAATGGAGCGAACATAAATACTTGCAGCGTAAGCCTTTTCTGAAGCGTCACTGAAACAGTGAAGTTCAGCTGCTTTCAAATTGCCAGACGTGTAGTCGAAATAACATCTTGGCATACAAACACTGTTGAGTGTTGGAAGCTCAAGAATCAGTGATTTCCATTTCTTCAAGTGATCACCTTTTAACTGGTCGTCCCAATCGGTGCGTTCAATACAAAGTTCTTGAAATAAGACCTTGCACTGGATAGTAAACGGGCTCAACAGTCCGAGAGGATCAAATATCTTGGCTGAGATCTTTAATAACGATCGCTTCGTAGTCGAGAGTAAACTTGCGTGTTGTGAGAGATCTACTAAATCGAACGTAAACTGGTCGGTGTCAGTGTTCCAAATTGAGCCCAATACTTTGACGATTGCGTTTTCGGAGGTACTGCCAGCCGTAATTGGAGGTCCTTTCGTAGTCTTTGCGTACGATTCGTCTTCTTCGGTAATGGTCTTCGTGCTTCCAGGTTGATTCCATTGATTGCCTCTCGCACAATCTTTGAATTCGTTTTCCATTTTCTTAAATTGAATCCTCCCCGTTGCATAAGTGATTTGGACTTCGAACACAGCTCCAACGCCTTCGCTTCATCTCCTTCGCCGGTAACAAGATCGTCTACGTAGAGGGATTTCTTCAAGAGCTCAATGAAATGCGGTTTGAATTCCTCAGACACTTGGGAGTCCAGATGGTGTCGAATCGTTGATGCCAAAATAGCTGGAGATGGTCTGAGTCCAAACACGAGACAGGTGAACCTCAAATGTACAATCTCAGAGTTCAGATCATCAGGATCCTTAAGGCACAAGAATCTTAGCATATCTCTATCCGTTTCGTTGATTCCAACTATGAGAAAGGCCTTTTCTATGTCAGCCGTAAGACCAATCTTGTGCCAGCGAAAGTTAACCAGTGTGTCGAATAACTGTGGAGTATAATTTGGCCCGGTTTCAAGACAATCGTTCAACGAGTGAGTACGTTCGGGGGGCTTGGCTGAACCAACGTACACAATTCTTAGTTTGGTTGTCTCGCGGTCTCTTCGTATCACGGCCTGGTGTGGAAGGTAGTGTACGTTTTCTTTCTCATTGTCCTCTGCAGCGACCTTTTCCACGATTCCCTTGCTCAATTGCTCTTCAATAATTTGATTATATTCGCGAATCAGTTCCGGTTCCTTTAACAATTTTCGTTGCAGTGATTTAAGGCGGTTGACACATAGTTCATAGTCACTCGATATTGCTGGATGATTATCACGCCAAGTCAACGGCACTTCGTAACGTTGTCCATTGAAACGGACCTGCTTGTTAAAACCATCTTGCGACTTCGTGATTTCTGAAACTTCCTTGACTCCAATTGACTCCGTCTCCCAGAACTGTTTTAGAGTATCACGAGGACATCTTGGGTGTAATCAAACAAGCTGTTGCTATTTCCGGCTATAGTGAGATTTGTCACGGTTGTTTCTTGATTGATAACGGCTTCTGTTGGGCCTGACAACAACCAACCAAATTTGCTATTGACTGCAGTGGGACCAAAGTCTCCTAGAACGATTCCACTTGTAACAAAATTCCAATAGTCGTCAGATCCGATGAGAACGTCTATCGAATCTTCGGAATCGGAGTAATCAGCCAATTTGAGTGCATATAAATATGGGTAATTGTTCGCGTCTACACGTGAGCATTCGCGGTAGGTTTCCTTTGCGGTTTGGGATTGACCTTTTCGAGATTTACGTTGGTCTTCACGCCTTCACTAATCTCACGAGCCTCAACTTCCTGTCGGACAACTTCTAACAATTCGGACATGTCCCAGACCTCAAGCGCAGTGTTTCTAGCGACTTGAACTCTAATTTCATGAGGTAGCTTTGACATAATAACTGGAATTAAGAGACTACCGTATTGGTTTGAGCTTACACCCAATGACTCCAAACCTCTAATGTTGACGCTAATTTTATCGTACACGAGTCGAAGCTGTGGCGCGTTGTCATTGACACATCCTGGAATCTTAAGCATTTCATCCATGTGTTTTGAAATAATGTTCTGGGGCTTGCCAAAAGGTATCTGTAATATCTCGATAGCTGAATTGTGATTTGCTTCGGTCCTCGTTAGACCTTGTATGGCTCTAGCCGCCTGACCCTCCAATAAAGAATGTAAATGACTGAACTTGTCGTCTAAACTTAACTGCTGGTTTACATGGATCGCACTTTTGAAACTGTCCCAAAAATTTTGCCATTGGATCACTTCGCCTCGAAATTTTGGCAACGCTAGTTTGGGCAGTTTCGCCTTGGGTTGACTGGACATTAAATTAGCATTCGTGCTAAAGTTAGTAAATGATTGAGAACCATTACCTGGAGCAAGACTATATGATGATTGCATAACTCCAGCGTGAGAAGTTGAAGGGGCGTCAAAAGATTGAATTCCACCATAAGTTGAGCTCCCCGGTAATTTAATGTGAGCATTTTCAAAAGCCAAAGTTGAAGTTCCACTTAAACCAGAAGGTGCAGTCGGTTGTTGAAAACCAGAGGGCGCAGTCTCGTTTGCATTCAAACCAGAGGATGTAGTTTGCTGACATTCGTAGTTGGGACAGTCGAAATTCCTGCGTTGTTATCCTTAGGAGTAGTCGCTTCGTTTATCAACCGCAATAGATCCATGACGCGTGAATTAATTTCATCTGATTCCTTTATTTCTGCTTCGATTTCTTCCACAGCACAATTCTCTATAATTTCCTCGTCGAACGTTTTGACCAAATTTAACTTCTCGTTTAGTGAAGCAGCAATAAACTCCAGGCGTTGTTTGTTGATGGGTTCAACTTCAAGAAGATCATTCGCTTCGTTGGATAATTTCGTCACAACACTTCGATTTCCACCACGTTTGGCGCGAGTACGCGCTAGTTTTTTGACCATTTTGTCTTCTCGAGTCTCAGGGTATCAGTGCCCCACGTTGGGCGCCATCTCATAAATCGTATCGTAAACTAAAACCATAAATCGTATCAAACACCAAACCCAACTATAATCGATCCACGTTTATTCTACCAAAAAATGAAATCATACAAGATTGAAACTCTACACCGATATTAATACACGCGGTGAGGAAATCACGTGATATATTTGTTACTAATTCTGACAGTTTCTTTGTTTTTGCCACAATAATACGGCATGTTTAGAGTACTAAAGCTCGATCCTAGAAATCTCTGTCACTCACACACTGAGAAAAGAGAAAAAGAACCAAATTAAAAGTAGTCCGAGTGTAATTCTTGAAGGCAATCATTTGTTTGATAACGTTCGGTCATTAAATTAATTCATCGAGCTCGATCTAATGGAGTGACGGTCAAGGTGCTCGAAAGTGGTGTCGTTTGAAGACCTGATAATATGAGTTTTGTCGCCCAAAATTCACAGAAAAGTCGCCCGCAATCCTCACTCATGAGGTCTGAAATTTCACATGCTTAACATTCAACATTTCCTAGCATGGTATTACCTGAAACTTATCGCGCTTACTTCGTCTCATCAAAGTTAAAAAAAAAAAAACGAAATATATTCTATAGTACTACTGAATTATTCGTCTCGGGAAACATTAGGACTCTCGGGAAAACAAAACTAACTGTTTCCCTCGGGATCTGACATTAAGTGTATAATAAACAAGTTACAATAGCAAGAAAAATACCTCATGCAAACATCCTCACTGTTTTGGGTTGGGTAATTCTTTCCCTGAGTCCCAACAGCACCTCCCTTCAAAATCAAGAAAAATGCTAACTTTCAATTTTAAAAACACTGAAAACACTAAGATAATATAGATAAGATAATCTTTATTTAAACACGTGACATCAGTGAGCCTAAAGAAGGCTCGTTACAAAAATGTACGTGCGTAATAAAAATTGTATATAGACTAAATTAAATTTAAAAGTAAAAAAATAAATACCTATTCTATTTCTACCTGGAGTTATGAAAACCGGGTTAGCAAAGATTTTGTAATTTTTCGCAACTTCCCCTGTCTTATAGCTTGACATATGTTTACTGTGTTGTTTGCTTATGTCGTTTTTTTTTTGTTTGCTTCTTTTGTGGCTAGGGATTTGTGTAGAAGTGGATGTAGACAGAATTACTATCTTACCCCCCACCCCCTCCCCCCCTGCCGATTTTTTTTCCCTACCCACAATTCTTTCTTTAACACAAGTGACAGTTATCTGAAATCAGCGCGCGCCTAAAGCTGGTTTCGGTGCCGTTTAGCAGTTTAGTTTTATATATTGGTCATCTTGAGAAAAGTTTCCCGGAGAGCATCATGTAAAGCTCTGAGATGGGAGAAAGTTATTACGATTCGCAGAGTCTGCATCGTACAATATCGTATTATATTCTCGTTTCATTTGGCTAAACGGATCAATCACCCTGGTCCGGGCTGAGACAGAAAGGTACGATATTGTTGGCTTTTCTATGGTGACCAATAAGTCTTTGGCCTCGGGAACAGGCTCTTAGGAGTCAAATGAATTAGGTGAGAGCAAAATTGCCGGTGAACTCTGACCCGGGCCAAGACTTTTTCGGGTGTGAAAACAAGGCTAAGGTGATCCGCCGACCGTGTGACTCTACATCCGGGAACTTGAATAAGACGAGTGTAAGAGAAAAGTCCAAAGGTGTTTATCTGGCAATAGGCTGAGTTTTTCCGAGTTATTCGATGATATTTCGCTTATGTTAAACGTGAGAAGATTATGCGTGGTTGTGGATAGTCTTAATAGTGCCGCGAAACTGTGTGATTGTGTGATTTGCGTATGGTATTAACAGGTATGTGATCGCGTGGTTGAACTGCGGTTTGGCCAAAATATTCTGTGCCAGCCATGAATATTGTTTCGTCGGTGTTTAGCTTAACTGATTGTACCTTGGAAAAGCGAGTCTCGACTCAGGAAAATTGGATCCAAGTCTAGTTTCAGCGGGCTGTAATGGCATTGAACCATAAGCCGATAATATAAGTGATAATTTGTGCACTACGTTTCATTCAGTTTGTTGTCTATTCCATGCGGAATTCTGTTGTTTATCGAACCGCGAGAAAAGTACTGTTTTGCTAACTATTTAAGTCGTTATGTAAGCCTTAACCAGGCACTCTTTCGCTGCAGTTCATTCAACTTAAAAATTTCTAGACTAAAATGACACCGGTTTGAAACTTCGCGAAGTGAGTTTACTGAATAAATGTTCTAAAATTTGAGTCATTTTAAATTTGGACTCGTTGGAATGCTTCTAGGGACCACTAACTTACTGCCCGGCGTCAGATAAAGGCTTTTAATCGGCCTTTGAATGAGTTTTGTTGTTTTAAATTGCCAAGTAGTAGAATGAGTTGATATTTTTGCTAACCCGGTTTTCAAAAATCCAGGTATATTTAGAAATTAAACAATCTAACTAGCACAGACATTGCAAGGACACACTTCCAGGCCCAGCTTAAGTTTTTTGAGCTTGCCAACGAAATTCTTTAAACGGGGGCCTTCCTAACATGAGAAGGTAGATGGTTCCAGAGTCTACATGCAATATAAGAAAAGGATTTTTGCTTGAAGGTAGTATTAGGGGCCGGTTGATTGAATCTGCTACCAGTTCCTCGAAGATTATAGGCACAGTTTTTGATACTAAACATATTACTTATATAATTAGGATAGCCTAAGTTATATTTAAATACTTATACTATAAGATCTTGTTCACAGACTCATAAGTTGGAACAAAATAAATTGTCTCCATAGATACCTCTTATTAACCGAGTTTTCGTACCGTACTGTAAATTACGGACTGAGTTTTTTTTTCCATCGATTTATGGCCCAAGCGCGAAGCGCGCGGCCCATAAATCGACAGAAAAAAAAAAACGAGCATTCGTAATTTACCGTACGAACCGTAAAAAACGAGGCTAATAAGGTGTTTATTATATGGCTTCTTTCAGTTTGGGGGACCGGAAACAAGAGCAGGACACGCGATTTGACAGTAATTTCACAGGCGTCAAAAACGAAAGTTTTATTGGTTCAAGAAAACAATAGCACATAACAACGGGTTTCCGGAAAAGTGTAAACAAATTCGCCATGTTGAAAAAGGTTGTTCGGTCAAAACTAAGAGCACTGTAAGTTTTATCTCTTTTTAGCTCTGGAGGATTTTGGAAACCGGACACTGTGTCTGCCTCGAAGTCGTTTCCATCTTTCCTACGTTGGTCCTTGTAAAAAAAAAAAAAAAAAAAAAACTGATAAAGGCAAAGAAACTTTTCAAGGTATGTTTGTTGTCATTGTCGAAGGATGCGCTCGTTAAATTTTTTTGGGGAAAACCTCTCAAATTTCTGCCAGTTCATTCACGTCTTCAACTGTGATCTGCGTTAAAATTTTCAAACACTGACTAGAATTCTCTTCCTCGGTAAGCTTACAATTTCCACATCAGCTTCCTTTTTTATTAAAACAAAGCTAAGTTAAAATTTGGAAAGGCAAAGTCAACATCCCAGTCCTCAGGGTTTACAGACATATTTTAAAGTTTATTCGGTCAAAACTAAGAGCACTGTAAGTATTCAGTCGCCAATGTGACGCTTGAGTCTTTTGGAAACTGTACATTGTGTCTGGCTCGAAGTCGCTTCTATATTTCTTTCTTTGGTCTTTGAAAAAACACTGCAAATGGCAAAGAAGCTCGTCAAGATGATCGGGTACAGGCATGATTGTTATCATATTTATCAAAGGAATTACCCATTTTCTCTTCGATTTCGTCTTCTAAGGGTATTAGAACTGCTATAAAGTCAAAAAATGATCATGCTTATAAAATCGCTTATTTGAAATGTACTCTTAACCTGAACTCAAATTCCAAAAATGAAGCATTTTCATTAAATATAAACCGAGAAAACAAAGGCCAATGTTGGTATCTAAGAGCGCTTTTTTTGCAAATATTTATAATCACAGGGCTGAAATCCGACGCAATACTTTCCGTTGTTGACAGAAATGTTGCAATTTTCACAACCCGACACGCGATAACGCGTTACGAGTTTTAAGTAAGCCAGGGCAAACTATTGTAAAATTCCCTTACATTCTGCTTTTCCAAATTAAATACGATTGTTTTGATATTTCTAAATCATTTCTATGGCTGTAAAAAGCCTTCTAGAGACACATCAGATATATGATCCTTGCAAGGTCAATGACAGATAAGGCCGCAGTTAAATGACCTATTATTCAAATTACCACGTTGCTAAGGCTAAAACATTGTTTACGACGCCATATTGAGAGAACGTCACGCAACGAATTCAAACGAAGATTTAAGAATTTGTTCATGCTTAGCGTGCGTATATCGAGTTATGGATGCACGCGGGACGTTTGGAGAGCACGAAAGATGCGTAAGAGTTGCACGAGGCGATAGCCGAGTGCAACTCTAGCTTCTTGAGTGCTCTCCAAACTTCCCAAGTGCATCCATAACTCGATATACGCACAGCTAAAAGCATGAGCAAATTCTTTTATAACATAGCTGACGAAAATGCTTGCTTTTTGATTAACTGCAAAATTCTCGTAACGCGCTACACAATAACAAACGGTTCTATTGGCTGATTACGAACACGCCACAATCGTCTAGTTTGAATGAAAATGTTCCTTCTGTAAAACTGAGAAAGAAAATTTGCTTCTTTATTCGTTAACGATCAATGGAAACTAAGCAGAAACAAAGGTAAAAGAGTCTCAAAGTTCACCTAAAGTTAAAATACTAACATGTTGGTAAGAAGTCGTGGACTATGGTTTGGATTTGCTGAAAAGATGTTTACGTTTTGCTCGGCGAAATCCAGAAAACATGTTTTTAGCGAAGACGGCTGTCATCCTTCTTTAAACTTATATTCATTTACGAGCATTGGCTGGTCATTACGGCTTCTTGAGAAGACCTGGCAGCAGTTGTTTTTGTGAGTAATAAATTTATGTCTTCTTGTGTAATTTGCGTTGTTATTGCGAGAGAAATTCTCCTGCTTCAGTTGGATTGTTCGGAGATAACAAAAGTGCGTAACAAAGTTAAAAACAATAATAAAAACGGAAATTTTACCCTTAAATGTTGTTGATGACCAGTTGGTGTCTGTTCTGTTGCCAGTGAATGTCTTTTGGCCAAATTTTGCTGCAGCTGGTCTTCGACAAATTTGCGAAACGCGCAACTTGCCAGTTTTTTTTTTATTCGGCTTTATTTTTGCTGCTTGTTGGATCAGCACCTAAAGGTCAATGCCGATACAAAAATTGGGCAGTTTTTCGCTGGTTTCGTCCATATTTTAAAGAGAAGGAAAACTGCACTGCATTGCAGCTTAAAAGACGACAACTGTACTTTGCAGCCAGATAAAAAAAATGCTCACGTCATCTTATTTACGCACGGGCGTGCGTAAATAAATTGTTCATAGCGGCTCAATAGGACTTATACAGGGCAAGCACGCGCGCTATGTTATAATTCGTATTTTCTCGCCTTTTTCCGTGCTACAATTGGGTCAGTGTCACAACAAACATTAAGAACAGCAGTTTACTCATAGGAATTCAAGATGGCGACGAAGAAAACAGCGCAGCGCGACGAAAATTAAGGGCGAATTAAGGGCAATTTTGCGATTGTGTTGGACCGCACTGAAAACATTTCGATGTAAAAAGATGAGGATTTATAATACCGCGCTGAAACTTGCCAGGCTTATTCACAAAATGTAAAGAAAAAATGTATTAAATTCCCGGCAATTCTCGGAATATTTTGGAATCTTTGCGGCGGTCTGAAGTAACAGGGCATTACGAAAAAATTCCACCTGTATATCTCAGGAAAAATTTGCTGGCTGCTGCCGGGAATTTTAAGGTAAATGAACAAACTAATTATAAGTCGGTTCCAATTTTTTTTTTATTCCTAGCTATCGAGAGAAAGCCAGAAATACGGAACTATTGAATTTTTGAGCCTGCGATATAAATCGGAAATAACACCTTAGATGTGAAAATTGACTCCTCGGACATCAATTTTCTGAAAGCTCAGCACACGCTTGATAGGCCTGTGCAATTTTTATTTTACAAAATTCTTAATCATTTGAGAAATAAATTTTTCAAATGGAAGGGTTTATAGCAGATCTAATACCTTAACTGTGTAATACGATAAAATTATACAAACGCTCACTAGAATCCTCTTCGATAAGACTACGAGTTAGTTTTTAATCGCCTTCGTTCACAAATAAACATAGTTTAAAATGTTGAAGGACAAAGTCAACATCCAAGTCCTCAAGGTTGACAGACGTCTTATAACTTTATTTAAACCTTTTTTTCGAGGTAAAGAGATTTAGAGTTCCGAAATGAGCATTTTCTTTGAACTTTTGGTCCGTATAGCAAGTTACGGATCTCAAAATTACCAATCGCATGGCGATAACAGACTCAGCCGTATAATAATAATATGTTATTGACCCTGGTATTTCAAGTTCAATGAAATTAGGGTCTAGTACATTACATATAGACGTTAACTCGTCCATGAACTGTCATGACCTCGGTCACCATAATACACACCGTGATATTATATCACCAGAAGCAACTGACAGAGTTTAGGGGGCTGCGTTCAAATAGCTCAAGTCTGACATAGCAGAAACGTTAGCTTGGTACGTTCATAACTAAGAAAAAGCCTTTAAAATAGCCACTGAAATTCTTTTTTGCGTTTTATACTGTCAGAGCTCAAATTAAAATAAACGTTTCTCTGTTTGGATCTTTTGTAATTTTAGCAACCCTGGTCTTGGAGACAGAAAAAGTCCCAGTCCGAGCGTAGTTTTGAAAAATATTAAGGTGATCTCAAAGACAAACGTCCAAATGGTACGTATTTAAGCCTATAGTAGATCCTTAAAGTTAAGCTGAAGTCTTAATTATTATTCTTCAGCATCCTGTTTCATTCGACGGTTCCACACTTGGAATTCGAAATCATAGAATTAAAGCTTTCTTGCAGCTGCAGGCTAATATCGCTTTTCTTTACGGAAGTATGTGTAATTCACCGGAATCGGGCCTTACCCTAGTTTTTGACCTTTAAGAAGAATCTGTCTGGAAAAGAACTACAGTTAATAACACAAAACATGATTAGTCGAATCGTAAAAAATCCGCGAAACAGAATCGAAAAAACTTCATCAGATTGGGTATCATGAGGAGACACAAAGGGCTTGCACTGTAAGTATCCCGGAAGGCTCCATACAATTCCTTATATTTTTGTTATAAGGAATTGTATGGAGCCTTCCAGGAGACTTTTCTTCATTAGCTTAGGCGCGGCAGATTTTGTCACGTATGATCAGCGCGAGGTGTTTTTCCCCACACCCTTCTGTCAGGAAAATGTCTTCATATGAAAGCAAACCAGACACGATCGCGTCGGCAGGCCGAAGCCGGCAAAAATAAAAGGCTTTTCTTCTTCCAGTTTTGTTTCGATGTGGTCAAAATAAATCAGGTTTGTAGGTTGTAGGTAATAAAATATTGTCTTATTCAGTTCTCAAGGACCTTTAGAAAACGAGATAATTGACTAGGGAAAGAAGCATGAAAACGCTTTTCTGGAAGAAAACATATTTTAATTCTCGCAGCAATTTTGCGAAATCGCGAAGCGCAATATATTCAGTTTCTTCCAAAGCCGTCATGATTAAGCAGTGTAATGCCATCACAACTAAAAATGAATTTAGTTTGTATCGCAAAAGCCGCAAAAATAGAGATGAAACAAAAAATGGATCGGAAAAATTAATAAAATCACCAAAAAACCGTCTCGCGGGAGCTTTGTCAAACAAACCGTTGGTTTATTTAACCTAACCTGGAAAAGGAGACGTCTGCACGCAGAATTCATTTCATACTACATGTAGTTGTGATTTCGGGAACGGACCTCGGGAGCCTCATTGCCGTAATATCTTCTACATTGCAGAAACTACAGCAGAATCGCCCTGCTCGCGTGCTAACTTTCCGTTCCAATTATGACTATACAGTACCAGTGAATTGTTTCGCAGTTTAAAGGGGCGAAATTTATTTCCATCAGCGCGTAGTTAGCTAGTTAAGCAATAATAATGCACAGCACTGTAAATAACACGGTTCTAGAATATCTGACGGCTTCGCGTTTTGTTCGTCGCTGCATGCGATTTAATCGCTTATAACCTAACAGAAAATGCATGAATACAAACAAGCTCGTTGTTCCACAACCCCGCACTGAATTTTAAAAGAGAAGCCTTTCTTATAACGGAAGAGTGTTGTACAACAGCTTGTCTCTGAAGGTGCGGCAATAATTTTTTTAAAGGAAAATTAAAAAACCTTAATTTAGATACATGGATCTTTACACAAGGCCTAAATGTGAAGCAGGTTTTTCATTGTTATATCGTTATTATTTTAGTTTTTATCTGGTTATATTTCTATACTTGAATGTAAATATACCTAAGGGAAATACCGTGTATTACCTTACCTTACCTCTTTGATGTGTGTAAATTTGTCTTTTGCTATGATTTTATACAATACGACTTCTCCTGACTATCAATTGTGCGTCAAAACAATGTATCAAGCGCGCGATAAAGAAATTGTCTAAGTGCAACGGTGAAGCACTTTATGACAAAGTTTTAACTGGAAAACTTGTTGCCATCTGATTTACACCTGTATAGTTTATGTTTGTAAGCTCTACCTAAAATAATCACTGGGTTACACTGCACCAATGGGTGTGCCACCTAAAGTGCAGCCTATGTTTGTTAGCTCTACCTAAAGAATCACTGGGTTACACTGCACCCATGGGTGTGCCACCTAAAGTGCAGTCTATGTTTGTTAGCTCTACCTAAAGAATCCCTGGGTTACTCTGCACCCATGGGTGTGCCACCTAAAGTGCAGCCTGTGTTTGTTAGCTCTACCTAAGGAATCAATGGGTTACACTGCACCCATGGGTGTGCCACCTAAAGTGCAGCCTATGTTTGTTAGCTCTACCTAAAGAATCACTGGGTTACACTGCACCCATGGGTGTGCCACCTAAAGTGCAGTCTATGTTTGTTAGCTCTACCTAAAGAATCCCTGGGTTACTCTGCACCCATGGGTGTGCCACCTAAAGTGCAGCCTGTGTTTGTTAGCTCTACCTAAGGAATCACTGGGTTACACTGCACCCATGGGTGTGCCACCTAAAGTGCAGTCTATGTTTGTTAGCTCTACCTAAAGAATCACTGGGTTACACTGCACCCATGGGTGTGCCACCTAAAGTGCAGCCTATGTTTGTTAGCTCTACCTAAAGAATCACTGGGTTACACTGCACCCATGGGTGTGCCACCTAAAGTGCAGCCTATGTTTGTTAGCTCTACCTAAAGAATCACTGGGTTACACTGCACCCATGGGTGTGCCACCTAAAGTGCAGCCTATGTTTGTTAGCTCTACCTAAAGAATCACTGGGTTACACTGCGCTCTGTGACGGACGTTTGCCTCGCGCTCTCTTCAGAGACAAAAAAGCTATAGTCTGTTTGGCCAAAAATCAAGCTTTGTTCCCCCTAAAAATTTGACACCATATTGGGCCCCGAAAGACGTTAAAAGTTCCTCCACAATAGAAGAGTGTTTTGCTAGAGGTTAGAAACATTTGGCTTACATGAGTTTCAATATAAAGGTGCAAAAACTTATCAGCATAATTATAGCACACAAACATTGTCATCAAACTCCAGGCATGTAGCCTGAATAAGCCAAGCAAATATAAATAAAGCATATAACCAGAAATATTCGTCAAATGGTCTCGTTAAGTAAATTATACTTCACTTTGCGAAAGAAATTTATCTCTTTTATCCGTGTTACGCATCGAAAAAGCGAGGAGTCATCGCATGACATTAGGTAACAGAGGTAATACCCACGGGTTTCACGAATTCTAATTCCACGATTTTTCGCCGAGTAACAAATTTAAAACTTCAATTCTTACCTTACAGTTGTCGGTTCATTTACCTTACATTCTCCAACACTAGTAAACATGGACAAAACGATGAAATCCGGCACTCTTCTTTCAGAAGTAGCAAGCCGCATGAAGTAAAATCCACCGATATGCGCTGCATTCTCACCACAAATATAAACATTTGTCGTGGAGAAAATACGACGAGGAGGAAAAAATGCCAGATCTTCGCCTCGGCAGTGTATTCTAGCTACCAAGCCGGCGTACCTCCAGAAGGTGGACTCGAAGTGGGACAAACCTTGTGATTTTTTCAGGAGCGCTTTGCGCGCAAACTAATTTATTCTGGCGCGAAATGAAGATTAAGAAAATGTATCTGAAATCTAATACACGACAAGAAAGTTTTCGCACTTTCGAGGAGCGCGACATATTAAATGGGATTAAGTCGGATTAGCTGCCAGCGGAGAAAACATGGGATTGTACTTCCAGTAAAAAGCCTCTGTGTCCTCTCATGCTACCCTTTTACACCATTATCTTCACAACAGCCTTCAAAGCGCCCAAATAATCGCGTGGTTTAGCCAAAACCACAGAACCGCAAATCCTGCCTGAGAACCGCACGCTATATGGCAGAGGCCTCGCTTCCTCTCTTCCCCTTCCCATCGTCCCTCGCGCACTTTCTTTCTTTTTACCCTCTCCCAGCCTCCCCACGGCACAAAGAGGCGTCTGCGGAGGAGAGAGGGGAGTATGGTTATTCACGGGCGGCCCAAGCTCAGTATCTGAGTTTAATCATTAATACATGTGGTTTCATATTGCATAATCCTTAAAATGCCCGTGAACATAAAGGATTTGTATGGAAATTTAGGTATAAGATTCAAGAAGATAAATACTCACTAGAATTTTCAATAAAATACACTTTACTTTATTTACTTTACTTGTTTTTGCTTGCTCACGTGTGGTTATTTTCCCGATCCATTGCGCTGTAAGCGATTTCCTTTAACCCCGAGTTTCCCCTCTAAGAGAAAGGACAAGGCTATACATTCCAGTTCGGGATGCCCGATGCGAGAGGCGAAAAATGCTTAGCTTAAAATGTCCCAGCAGCCACAAATCCAACGCCGAATCCAAACCAATATGTCCTTGTTTCATTTCACTTCATTAGCCAAGAAATCCGGCCACTGCAGCAGACGCCAAGCCGCAGTTTGTTTTCAAAAATCCAAGCATTAGATGCCGAAGAGCATTGTACAATCCCACCACTAGACACGACCGTTGAAAACCAGCTTGCGTAACCCTGCCTTGTCTACAAACTAAGCCTCATGGGTTACCACACCGTCACTTGTCATCGATTGAGACAATTATCTCTTGTCGAATCGATCCGAGGGGAGCCGGGATTCAAAACAAAATTTGTCGGTTGCAGAGGCCGGATTGCCTGGCTGATGAAGTGAAATGAAACAAGGACATAATGGTTTGGATTCGGCGTTGGATTTGTGGCTGCTTGGACATTTTAAGCTAAGCATTTTTCGCCTTTCGCATCGGGCATCCCGAACTTGTTCTTTCTCTTAAAGTGGAAACTTGGGGCTAAAGGAAATTGCTTGAATCGCAATGGATCGGGAAAATAACCATACAGCAAGCAAAAACAAGTAAAGTAAATAAGGTAAGGTGTATTTTATTGAAAATTCTGGTGAGTATTTATCTTCTTGAATCTTTTACCTGAATTATCATACAAATCCTTTATGTTCATGGCCATTTTAAGGATTAAGCAATATGAAAACACATGTATTAATGATTAAACTGTCATACTGAGCTTGGGGATCCTGTGGGTTTTTATGTCACGCTTCAGCTTTAACATGAGTACTCACAGTTCTTACAGGTGGTATGACCCTATCTATGAGCACTAGGTAGACCGCCAACTTCTGTTGTTTTAAAAAATAGTCCTAATTAAAAATAAGATAAATTCTACATTTGCCCTCGAACCTTCGCTTCTCGGCCAAATGCAGGCATTATCCTTCGATGTACCAACATGTGTAACGATGTCGATATTATATAAGTAAACTGGTGCGAAAATTGTGGCGCTATTCCGAGAACAGATTTATATATGAGCGCACTTTAAAATTCTCAATGTGCTCTAAGTTTGGCCGTCTGAATACGGCACCACGTTTATGAAAACCAACAGAACTGTTCTCAATTCGACCTTTGCGAATCCGGTCGCAACGATCCGAGCTAAAATGTTGTTTCGTTAGTATAATATGTACGATTAAAAAACGGTTGCTGACCTCTTTTCTTGCAACCCTAGTAATGGTGATTGAATACCATGATACCTTTGCTTTCAAATTCAGGTTTTCTCCACGATTGTGTGTAGTACGAGTGATCCAGTGACATTATCTTACACCTTTCCAGGTAAATTGTTAGAGATTTTAGAGACCAGGCATTTTGGTGGTGATTATTTACATGGAGTAATGTAACCATTAATTTCAGCTAGAAACCAGAATGGGTTTTCTAGTGTTCTCGTGGCGAGAACACTGGAATCTCACCCATGTGTCCAGGATTCGATTCTTGGTTTCGGCGGTTAATGTCGGTTGATTTTATTGCTGCTTCTCCTTTCAGAGCTCCGAGGAGTTTTTCTCCGCAGGGTACGGTGCTAAGGATTTTCCTTCTTCTCCAAGTTCCAATTCGATCTAGATAGAGGGCCTGTAGGGAAAATATTACTTAAGTAGTTGGTGTTACCTTCAATAAATGGAGCTTATCCATTCATTCATTTTTATTTACTAGCTTATCTATACGCGTCCTAGAGATGGGTGATATATTGTCAAATGAACAGACTGGAATATTTTGAACCATGAATCGCGTTGATGTCTCATTTTTTTATGCACACTCTTTTCAGAGAACGGGCTTAAGTCTTTGAGCTCTATAATATTCCAAAAAGTGAACTTACCCGCCATTTTGAATAATATAAGATTGGAAGTGATAACATCTTTCGAATGGAGATGCAAAACACAGTGAAAACATTACGCTTATCTTGAACCGGTTCTGCGCGCAATTTTACTCACTTCGCAGTGAGTTTAGTTTACGACATAATCAAAATCTCGCACGCGCTGATATAAATGGAAACTTCATCTTTCCTTTTTAACTTTTGAACAAACAAAATTCCCGCAAAATAAAGCAAAGTGATGTTATTAACGTTGATGTGAAATATGCGTATATGCCCGATTTTGCAAAAAAGAAAAAAAGGTAATGGGAAAAAAGCAAAAGCGTGCTGTATTCATTGTTTAGTTTGCCATCATCATCATATTAATGAGCATGGTCATGAATTCTTGGAAACCAATGGTTGAAGCGTTTTCATAGCGTCAATGCATTATTGTGCGTGATATGACAGTTCTACGAACTTTGTTGAACAGGAAGTAAATGTCCCGAGAACAATAGGCATTCTGCGCTATGGCGAATCTTATGGACGTCGCAAGTGGCATGTGGTGAAGCCATCCACTACTTTATCGCAAAAATGATAAACAGTAATTGAATGCCATGAATATCTAGACATGTCAATGGTTAGACGATCAATCACTTGCCGATGACGAGGGCAGAGGCAAATAATTGGACTGCGAAAATTGACTTGATCTGCAAAATTTTCACGATATTTTGCAAAACGGGTTTAATGAAGTTATCATTTAATCGGAATGCCTCTTTTGTAATGTATTTTACCGGAGAAATGCGGAGCAGCTATTGTCAGCACAGACAGGGAACAAACGTAGTATAAGTAGAGCATTTTCACCAGCAAAACAACATTACTAAATAGCTATCTGCAGTGGCGTTACCTCTGGCTCAATCAAACTTCGAAAAAGTTTTCGGAATGATAATAATGAAGTACTAAAAATCAGGCATGTGTTAGACGAGAAAAGGGTCGTTGCTGTATAGGGCGATCACTTGAATGCAATATCCTTATCCTGAGTGTTCTAAATTGAAGTGCCTTCGGCAAGAAGTTTTGTCTTCTCTCGATCTCTACTCGCCACTTGGGATAAATATCTTAAAAGCAACGGCATTATATGGAGAGTAATAACAGTATTACGTCTACACGTTGATCGAAATGTTTTTCTTTAATGTTATGTTAATTAACAATTATTATTTGAAAAAGAGGTGAATAGTGCCAGAATATTCCTAAGGCCACTGATCACCGAAGTAGTTATCGTAGTCGTCATGTCCGATATAATGCGCGTGTCAGTTAGATGACTTGAAACACCAAGCTCCCTGAGTGTGTATATACTAATTGTTATTATTGTTACATTATTATCTTAGGATGTCAAAATATAACAAACTTTCCCAAAAATGAATGCCTCAGCTTGACACGTAAGTTTCAGACTTATTTGTTCCTGTTCAGGTAGCTAACGGATATATCCATGCGTTTGTAGATTAACGTCGGTCATTTGTTTTTGTTTTGTATTTTTCAAAATTAATGTTTTGAATTAACGGGTATGCTGCTGAAACCGCAAACGGCCATGATACATACATACCTACTTACATAAATAAATACGTAGCGTTTATTTTTACACTGTCAAATCATTGATACATGTACTGCAATAATACAATTAAAAGTACTGATTTCCAAGATCGCCGTATGTGAGCCTGCTCATTTTAAAATGCTGGATAATTTTACGTGAAAAATTTTTAGGGAACAGCACTCCGTAGTTCATGCTGTTCCATAGGGCTACTCTGTTGAGAGTAGAGAGAGAGATAAGAGAAGAGAGATAGACCATTTAGGACCTTGAAAATGGTTTTTATAGATAAATACTTTTTCTTACTAGTATCCAAATTATTCCAGTCAAAATGTTTTCATAACGAGCTTCGGCTCGTTTTGTAATTTGACTCTGGGGGTACGATTTTGGAGTTTTTGTATTTATAATTTTCAATACTATTCTCCACCTAACTTCTTAGATCAGTGCAGGGTTTAGACTCTGCTACTCATAACACTGTAACCTATAGTGCTACCTGCCCATAGACGAGTCGTTAGCGACTAAACCGGCTCCCCCATCAGCTAGATCCTGTGAGCAGGGTTGTATGTCAACCAGCGGGACGAAAGACAAAACCTTTCAAAGAGCGAATGAGCTTGTTGTGACCCAACCGCTAGCATGCAAATGTTGCTGTGGGGCGCTAAGGTCTCAGAGGGATAGACTCAACCTGGTGGTCATGCAATGCTTTATCTCCAGGCGTCTCGACTATGCCCTGCCGCTGGGCCCAAATAACACAGGACGAGAGATTGTCGACGACACTGCGCAACTCTTCTTCATATTAACCCAATTCAAGTGCAAGTCAAGACAGCCTAACCTTACTATCCATTAAACCCTGAATCCATGGGCGGGTGACGAAGCAGATGGTGGGGATTCACTGGAAGCTGTAATCAACAAACTTGCACACAGGCGGCCCAGGGCATAAGTGTCGCTCTCTACTTGACCGAAGCAGCAGTGGAGTTCGGCAGCCCCCTGGATGTCTGAGCAGTCCTATTTTAAGAATCTCTCTGCTCACCTCCATGGCCTGATGAAGGGACCAGAAAAGTTGCTCAATTCATAGCCTGCTTCACCTTCCCTGGCCTGCTTACCGCGACAGGAGGGGATCCCATCTTTGCGGTCGACATTTTAAGATGTAATCAAATTTGAAATTGCAAATTATCGGTACGTGAAATGTGCATACGCTCTTTGGACAGCACCAAAGTTGACCGACCTAAGTAACGGACAGCACTAGATAAAAGAGAACTAGTCTGGTACAACTTTCATATCGCAGCGCTCTTTGAGACCAGGTCAGCCAATGAAGGTCAGCTAATGAGCTGGTTACACCCTTTTCAGGAGCGTTTGCAGAAGCAGGAGTGGGCTTTGCTGTCAAAACAAACTTGATTAGTAAGCTTAAAAACCTCATAGGTATCAAAGATCGCCTCATCACCCTTCAGCTCCCTTTCCGAAGATAATGTAATGCCACTGTTATCAGTAAATATGCTTCCACAATTACGAATAAAGAGGAGACCAAAGTTAAATTCTACAAGGAATTAGGAAATGTCATCGAGGGCGTAACAGAAGAGGACAAACACTGATTGTTCCTCAAGACTTCAATGCTAGAGTGGGCACAGTTAACAAGACCTGAGAAGGAGGAACGTGATCGGAAAATGCAACATTAACGGGCTGGTAGCTTTGAAGACCTGTTCATCCACGTCCTTTTGATCAACAAAACAGTTTACCGCCCGCCCAACCACAACAAGACGTCCTGGATGCACCGATGCAGCAAGCCCTGGTATCTAATCTATTATGTTATTGTCAGGAGAGGGAATAGACAGGACGTTAGAATGACAAAGAAGATGTGCAGCGCAGATAGTTGGACTGTTGGACAGAATCATCTTCACAAAACTCAAATTGCCCATTCAGCCCAGGCGGCGCCAACAAGGAAAGACGATGAACTAGTGGGTCAATGTCAGCAAGTTAGAACAGCACTCCGGACAGCAAGCTAAGTGAGCTCGATATATGAGCAAACGGAGAAGAGAAGGAATGGGTGACATTCAGTGATACGGTATATCATATTAGATTCTATCATTCTGGCAGAAATACTGAAATACACGCAAATAACAAGACTGGTTTGATGAGCAAAAATGATGCAGAAATCCAAAAGCGCAAACTTTTAGAGCACATCAACAAGATACAACTCTGTCTCCAAGAAATCAGCCAACTATTCCACCCAAAGAAAGGTGCAGACTAAGCTCAGAGAGATGCAGGACTCCTGGTAGCCTCCCACGCAGAGGTTCTTTTGGCTCGTCACGCAATTCTCTCCAACGAACGTCTGCTGAAACGAGCGGTTCAAAACGTAGACCAATCACAAAACATTTCCAGATCTCAGAGTTTGAATTTGGATTTCGGTGTACCGCAGGGCTCTTGCCTCAGGCCATTGCTTTTCACGATTTATGCAAGCAAATTGTTTGATGTTATCAAGGTGCACCTACCCACGGTTCACTGCTACGCTGACGACACGCAGTTGTATGTGTCCTTCAGTCCAAACAAAAGTACCGGGCAATGCAAAGCTGTCACTGCTATTCAGCTCTGTGTGGATGATATACGTAACTGGATAACCAATGATAAACTACTTCTCAATGACGATAAAACAGAATTCCTAATGATTGGTACCAAGCAACAACTAGCCAAGGTTAATGTTGATCGTATTTTAATTGGAGACTGTGTAATTAGACTAAAAGGGGTAGTTAAGAACTTAGGGACATGGTTCGAGTCAACTCGTTTAATGAATTCTCATGTAAATAATACTTGTTCCAATGCTTTATATTACTTGTATAATATAAGAAAAATTAGGAAATATTTTTCTAGGCAGTCCACTGAGACGCTCATTCGCGCATTTGTCTCAAGTCGCGTCGACTATTGTAACATCCTGCTCTATGGCCTGGCAGCCTACAAGCTTACTGAGCTACAGAGGGTCCAAAATGCTACCGCTAGGTTAATTTTCCAGGAATCTAAATACTGACATGTAAGACTGTTGCTGTATAATCTGCACTGGCTGCCGGTTAAATTCCGAATTGACTTTAAGATATTACTATAAACGTATAAGACTATCAATGGCTTACCGCCTTTTTATCTCCAGAAACTTATTAATCTTAAAGAAGCATGTAAATACAAGTTACGCTCCGGTTGGGATGGACTGCTACTTAACCCTGTGAAACGCAAAACTTTAACGACGTTACTGCTGCTCCTCAACTATGGAATTCATTGCCCTATGCGATTAGGGATAGTTCCTCAGTCCTTAAACTTTTATTTCTTTTCAGAGATGTGTAATCGCCATGAAGAATATCTTAACGAAACGAGGAAAACGTGTAAGCAACGGAGGCATGCACTTCCTCATATTAATAGAGCGCCTTCGCAGCAGAACGGGGATTTGGCGCCGCGGGACGAATGATGATCTCTCGGCACTTCCTCGCTTCCTCGATCGCTTTGCGTGCTCGCTCTGCTCATACTTTTCAAAAGCCACTACCATGAAACAAAGTCTCTTAACTTCGCCACGTTCATTAGAAATCAGCTGCTGATTCCAGAGACGATGTTATGAGTACACATAAAATCAGGTTATGATTCCAGAGACGATGTTTGTGTAGACATAAATCAGGTTATGATTCCAAAGATGATGTTATGTGTACCCAAAAATAAGGTTATGATTCAGAGATGATATAATATAATAATGTACACATAAAATCAGGTTATGATTCTAGAGATGATGTTATGTGTACACGTAAAATCAGGTTATGATTCCAGAGATGATGTTAGTGTAACACAAATAACAACTCAACTAGCATTCGATTCTCTTCAGTAAACTAGCACACTGGTTACACGAGTGACACGAGTCTAAAGTTACTACTGCGCATGTCCGACCTAACTCGGGCATAGTCCCCACGCTACACTACCCCCTGTCACGTAAGGTCAGAGGCACAAGTGAAAACTTCTAACAATACCATGCAAGTGTTCGTACATAGTTAAAGGGCCAATTTGAGTAAACTGCAACTGTTCTAACATAGTCTCGAAGCCAGACAGGCTCTTTTCCTTCGGCACCGCAAAAATACGTTTTGTGACGTCACAGCACCTTGTCAGCTGTATTTGAATTCGTTCGATCGCTTTCTGTCGTCCTTCGCTGCTTCGCTTATACATGTGTTTATAACCATTGAGGTCGGTTTCAACGTGGAGTTTAACGGGCGGTCTTCGCTATTTTGAGACTAGCTTTCTTTAATAGATCGTGAACCGAGCTAAAGTACTAGTAAATACAGTTGACGCGAAGTAAGCTTAACTTCGTGTAGCGTTACGTCGAGTCAGTTTGAATTGCCCTCTGAAAAATGTACCAGAAGCTTCCATGGAGAGCCAGAAAAGCAGAAGATTTTGAACACTGGCAAGGTTTTTAAGTGTAGCATTGCGTTCATAATATACGATAGAGGTAAGCCACTTTTTGAGAATTTATCAATAACTTTATTTAAGGCGGTAAGCTTACTTAGGTCAGCTGCCGTTTACACTGCGTTTACATCATCATCTTACAAACAACCCTGATATTTTTTCGTAAGTTAGTTGTAAGCTTTGATAAACTTAAAAAATCTGCCTTTTCATAACCGTGCCTTTGTCGACTTGGTTTAGCCATCAACTTCTTTTTTTCACAGTTCAATAAAGACAAACAGTTCATTAACCACAGCATGAGTTCAGTAAACATAACTGGGCATGTTAAGAAGGGCGTCTGGAAAAGCCGGAAACCGGAATCCGGAATAGGAACGGGAATGGGAACAGGAACCGGAACCGGAACCGGAAACGGCAAAGGAACAGTAACAGCAATGTGAAGGGGAACCGATACAAGAACAGGGACATCATTTACTTTAAATTATTTTAATTCTAATTCAATTTATACAAAAAATAAGAAAACTAGTCGGGTATCATGCTCCCCCCCCACGAATCTCTTTATATTACGGAAACGAGAAGGTACAGCTTTGGGAGTGCATCGCGCTTTCTGTCAATTTCTTCACCGCCTATGCACAACTACGACGCCAATGATCAAATCTTAAGTTCTCTTGAGAACGTGAACGGCAGGCGATAAATTTTATTGTGTCTTTCTGAGCTCGGACGCGGTCTCCAGCTTCATTTCCCAACCTTTAAAAGACTGGACAATTTGGAATTAATGAGAAATAGTTTGAATTAAGACCCGACTTCAGTTTCTCAGTGGCGTTTTCGCTGGCGTTGCCGTTTGTCGGATCAGCTCAGATCTTAAGGTTCTTTTTGTCTCTCACAGGAAGGAGGTTATAACATGTTAATATTATTTGTCAGACCATATGTAAACGAGACACCCATCGGAGACGTTTATTGGGCTGCCAAACACCTCTGGTTTGCTGCATAGATATATTGTAATGTGGTAATTTGGGAAGTTAACCAGAGATAGATAGTCAACAGCTTAAAAAGGGTATTAACACGTACCACCTCCCCCACCCCCCCCCCCCCCCGCCTCCATCCCCATCCCAGCCAGCACTTCATCTACCTCAACCAAGTGCAATAGGGACCTTAATAAGCAACCAGAACGTTGACGTCGAGGACATGAGAAATGGAAACTAGAAGTGGATGTTTTCTGTCTTTCGGTGCTCTGACTCAACAAATTCGCACAGTGGAAGGTAAGATGAAGAATTCAGATTCGTTGTGTGAGACAGAAGCGTTCCATCATCGTTCCATCGTTCTCGTTGCTTAACTTTGCTATTATGTTTGACACGAAAACACAATGTGTCATAGGCTTAAGATAAAGAAAGGTTAATTAGATTAACATTTCAAGGGTGTTTTCTTGTTTCTTTAATTCATTCTCTGGCTTTTTATTTGTATAACGATTATATCTTTTCCTTTTCATTTTTCTATACACTGTTTATATTCCCCTTCCTATTCCAGTTCCTATTCCTTTTTTCCCCTTATTTTTCGTATATAATCTGAATAGGAATTAAATCCAGATTAACTTAAATTAAGGTAAATGTTGTCCCTGCTTTTATACAGGTTTCTCTTCTCATTCCCGTTCCGGTTCCTGTTCCTGTTCCTATTCCCGTTCCTATTCCGGATTCCGCTTTCCCGCTTTTCCAGACGCCCTGTTAAGAACGAAAAAATGACTACACATCGATTCAGTGACCACACACCACTTCAATGATCAAGCCAGTAGCTTGGGGTTCCAGGTTCTATTTTTATTTCTAAGGGTAGTGACAGTTTATTTCCCTTAGTAAGGAGGTGGGTGGGGGGAGGGGGGGAAAGGGAGGGTTTTACCATACCGTAGTCATTCAAAAATTAGTCAATTTTCATTGTTTGTTATTAATGCCAACATTGTCCTGTGATCAGCTTATTAATAATGAAACCATTTCTTCCTCATGGAACATGGAAGCACCTTATTTAATTAGTTGGCAGCTAACAAAGGGTGTATAAATAATTGCTTGTCCATGTCTATCGTTCAAAGTCAATTTTACCTTGACAGTTCGATTATTTCTTCATCACTGTGCTTCCATCCTGCTTGTACTTCCAATTACACCCAGAATTTACTATGACTCTCCCAATTCCGAGGTTCTTGATGGTTTATGCCTTGTTTTTTTTTTTTTTTAGAATGAGGTTAGGGCAAATGATCTTGCATACACAACAATCTTGCTTTTACTTTAAACAGAATGGGGTTGGGGTAATGGTCTTGTACAGGAGGTTATTAGATGTTAGCGATTTATTAGTTTTTATGACTTTTTTTATTCTTAAACTATATTTATCAACTTAAAGTTTATTTTAATATTTATTTTGCCTTACAGATGGTTGCAAAAGAGATACAAAGCAAAGTGGAGAGCATATCTGCACCTTTATGAGCAGCAGTAGATGGAAAAAGAATTTCACAAATTGACAAGAGAGAATGGATAGATATAAGAAATAAACATATTACTTTTATTTATTATTTTTCTTGTTTCTATAAAGTTCCAGTCATGTTTTTCGTTTCGTCCATATTAACTTATGACCTTGCTTAAGTGTCATTGTCTGACAAAGTGTTCCAGCGGCCAAAAGTTGTGGTCAACCGATTTGGCTGAAACTTGGCACAGAAGTTGGGTATAATGAGATATTTCAAAAGCCACTTTGGCTCACTTCTCTGAGTTTTAGTTTTGGAGTTACAGGGGGGGTCTCATTTTTTTGAGCACCAAAAATCCAGCCTTCCAGGGGGCATTTTGAAAGTGTGATAAGACCCCACTGGTAAATTGTGCTGCCAAATGAATTTGACCATGAACTCTACTATAATAGAGCTTTCAGTTCATGCATGTAACTTTGTCCTCAAGGTATTGCACAGAGAATAGCCTGGGGCTAGAGTTTGGCCAAAATTGATGTTAAAATTACAACCCAAAATAGCCATATCACACTTTCAAAATGCCCCCTGGAAGGCTGGATTTTTGGTGCTCAAAAAAATGAGACCCCCCCCCCTGTAACTCCAAAACTAAAACTCAGAGAAGTGAGCCAAAGTGGCTTTTGAAATATCTCATTATACCCAACTTCTGTGCCAAGTTTCAGCCAAATCGGTTGATCACAACTTTTGGCCCCAGGAACACTTTGTCAGACAATGACACTTAAATCATCAACTTGCTGTTTGAATGTTGGTTCAGTTAAATGAATTGACGGCCCATAAGAGTTGTGGCTTTTAAATGAAATATTTGTTTACAAATGGAATTTTTATGTCTTTACCAGAGAATTAGTGTTAATCAATAAAATTAATATGAGTTTTGCACATGATTGAGTTATTATCAATTTAGGACTGGGTGAGTGGTGATTGGGGGCAATCCTTTGTATGCCCCCCCCCCCCCCCCCCATACAGTGCATTGTTGATCACATGGGTACGCGAAGTTATGTGTCATTCTGCCTTGCAACTTCAGTGTGAAAGGACGTCAAATCTTTTTTCGAACTTCCTCCCCTGTCCTTGTCCGCCTATCCTTTTATTTGTTTATTACAATTAAAGTGGCTATGGGCGTTTCCCATAGCCATTTCCACCCATCTGGCATCTGTGTCTTAATTGCCCGGTAAACAGAGTTCAACCAATGCAGTATCCCAGTTTTTAGTAATATAAACAAGGGAAAGACATAAGTAGCATACATGCTTAACTACATGTTACAAAACATGTGTACATGTAGTTTATTATTATTCCCTTAACAATACTGAGCAATACAGAAAATACATAGAAATTTTAAAGGAGTGTATGTAACAGGTGTTTTAACAGCATGGGACCAAACTGACCCTCTTTGATCGTCCAGTAGTTTGAACTCTGCTGATGGGACATGAGTGGAACATGTCAAGAGTTGCATGTTGCATTGGGTTTGTAATACTTGTAAGTAGCCTAATCTTTAAACCAGTATGTCAGGAAATGTATTAATCATGTGAGGATAATTTTCCTCATACCACTGTTTGTGGCTCTAGCTCTGGCTCTGGCACTTTGGTTGGTTCCACATGTATAAGTGTGTTTTCTCCTTCACAAGCCTGAGAATGATAGCTGAATAATGTCAGCTAGATTTTAGAATGACTGTGTAGGACCATAAAGTTCTATGCAGAATTTCATAATATACTACTCTGATTCTTTGCCCAATCTTTAAACCAGTATGTCAGGAAATTTCTAATTATGTGAGGATATTGTTCCACATACTGCTGTTTGTGGCTCTGGTGTATAATTGGTTTGTTCCACATGCACATTTAAGTTTGTTTCCTCCTTCAGATGTTCATGTACTATGCTTCTTTACCACCTTTACTTTTATTCATTTTGTGTTTTTGTTTTTGTTTTTTTTTTTGTTGCAAATTCAGCATCTTATGTTATTTTTATTTAAAAATATTACAAAGCATTGACTCCAAACAAATGTCTTCGTTGCCTCTGTATTCATAAGTAGAGGATCATCAGCCTTCTCTGCTTCACATCAATTCAGGCACAAATGAGTGGACAGCATTAATGGAAATTACAGAAACATTTAATTTTTTTTGCACCAAAACTCCCTTGGTTATCACAAAACTAACAACTCATATTATTGGTAATTTATGTGAATAATCCTGTCCCAGACCATTAACTTGTGTCAATAAGAAATATTTACATGCTCACTTATAATGTTTACTGCGTTCATAACAATGGATAATAATTATTTCAAACTTTGATAACACAAAAAGAATTTCAAAACAACTTTGTAAATAATTTTCAAACTTTGTATTATCAATATTATAGAGCAAAGGATTTCCTGATAAGTAAATAAATATCGCACTGAAATACTTATCACTTATACATGAACCAGAATTAGGGTTTCATGACAGATTTCCTTCACTCAGTACAGCATCAAACAAGTCAAATCACATTTACACATTTAGAAAATAGATATAACATATGTGGAACGAACTGACTTTTTTCTGGAACGAACTGACTATTTTGTGGAACGCTCTTCCTATTGTGATTGGAACGATCTGAGCATGGAACGAAATGACCGTAAAGTGGTCACGAAAACTTACCTCCGTGTGATCTTGCTTACGATTTTTTGTCACAATCTTTTTGGTTTTTTCCCCACTTTGGCCAGTTGTGTAACATCTTTGCCGCTTCAATTCGGCACTTATTACACCAACGGTAATTCGGCAGCAAAGCCATAGCTTCATATAGAGTTTGAAATAACTGCACAAACAATATATAATGTTTGAAAAGGAAGATGGAAACGAGAAGCGAAGTTTAAAGATTAAGTTTACAGTTTTCGCTCCAAGTCTTGGGGTTTTTTTATCGCCTACCGGACTCGCGTTGAAAACCGATTCAAAGTTGCTGGTGTTTTGAATTTTAAAATTCGATGACGCTGACCAGCAAAATACTGTATCGCGCCTTCAAAAACGTATTTCTGCGGTGCCTCTTCCTTCACGTCTCGGTCTCGCTGGAGTATGACACAGTTCGCGAGATGATTCATCACTTGCTAGAGAAGACTGGTTGAGAAAGTACATCAGCCGATGGAGGAGACGTGCTTAATGCGCCTCTCTCTTCACGCTCCTGAGAGGGATGAGAAAGCTCTGTACCGTGAGCAGTAGGGTTTTACAGCCATTCCAATTCAACGTCTTCGAGTCAGCTGAGGTCCCTTGACTCGGTTGCCGCGCATCTCTCAAGGTTTCCACCGGAGGCTTTTCTTCCACACGCGTAGAGGTGGCTGCCTGGGAGGGCTTCTTTTGGATTTCAGGTGGCGTAAAGTATGGTTTCAATTAATTGAAGTGGACCACCTTCCTCTGACGACGTTTTCCTGGCTTCCTCCTCTCCTCCTCAGTACGACAGGTAACATCAGACAGGGCCTTCACAACCCTCCAAGGACCACACCAGGGGTTGAGGAATTTCCTTCTTCTCGTCCTGGTTCGGTTTTTATACCACCCGGACTCCTACACGGAACCGCTGACCATGGCACTTGATGTCATAATAAGCTTTCTGAAATTTATGCGCTCGCTCGAGGTTCTCCCTCGCTAGTTGCTCTGTCTCCTCCAAGTGC
This sequence comes from Porites lutea, assembly GCF_958299795.1. Taxonomy (NCBI): domain Eukaryota; kingdom Metazoa; phylum Cnidaria; class Anthozoa; order Scleractinia; family Poritidae; genus Porites; species Porites lutea. The sequence goes on from NC_133202.1 coordinate 35,893,880, forward strand.
TTTTTTGCTGAACACATAATCGGGGTATGTCCGCACCGACCCTTGCGAAGATGCCGTTTCGAACCTCAGGATAGCATCCAATGGCAAGATAGCTTCCCTGCAGAACATTAGTAGGTAAGGGGTAAATCTAGTCGATTCATGCACACTGGTGTTGTAAGCAAGAACCGCTTTTGTCAGAAAATCCGCCCAGTCCCTGCGATAATCAGAAATCAGCTTGCACGGGATCTTCACCAGAGATTTGTTCAGTCTCCTCATCTGCCCATCCCCTTGGAGATGGTAAGGTGTTGTCCTTGTTTTCGCTTCGTCAATCAAATCGCACAGTCTTCTGAAGACAGTTTCATCCTCATTAGCTCCCTGATCTGAATGTAAACCCTCGAAACAACCGAACCGGCATATATACTCATCAATCACTTTCTTCGCCAGCGTAACAGCTGAGGTGTTTCTCACTGGGAAAGCTTGAGCAAACTTAGTAAAGTGATCGGAGACCACAAGCAACCACTCATGACCTGAAGTGGATTGCGGTGTGGGACCCGCAATGTCTATTGCGACCCTTTGTAATGGGTGACCGTCCTTAACGTTGATAAGAGGCGCCTTAGGGGCGTTGACTTCAGCACATGGACCGCACCTCCTAATGAGATTCTCTAGATCTTCCCGCATGCCTTGCCAATAAAACCTCCTACGCACTTTTTCTTGAGTCTTCCACAGGCCAAGGTGGCCTGCTGAAGGATGGTCGTGCAAGGCGCACAAAAATTGTGGCACGAGACTCGCGCGTAAGCAGATTTGATGATACATATCTTGGACTTCTACTTCAAGTTCCCAACGTCTATACACCAAACCTTCAGAAACAGCCTTTCCCACTGTGACCACTACGATAGCAGTTTGCGCCCCCCCCCCCCCCCCCATCCAGGTCGCCTCTAGGGGATATAACACCAGTTTTAATCCACTTCACAACTTGCAAAAAGGACAGGGTCTTGGTTCTCAGTCGCACGTAAACTGTCCCTTGACAGGGGTTCCATATTCACAGACTGAATCAGGGTGGCGTCTCTCCCGTCCTTAACTGATACATCCTCGTCGGAAGACGGGACAGGCCATCTGCATTGCTATGCAACTGACCCGGACGATGTTCCACCTCAAAATCAAAGTCTCTAGGTCGTTCAAGCTACCTGGCCACCTGGCCTCTAGGATTTTTAAAGTTCCTTATCCATTACAAAGCACTATGGTCAGTCCTGGCCAGAAAATGTCCACCATAGAGGAATGTCTCGAAGTGCTATTCCTCACAGCCTTTGATAGTACACGCGCAGCGTATGCTATTACACGTTCCTTCCCACTTTGAACCTGAGACAACAACGCCCCTAGCCCACTGTCACTGGCATCACTGTCCAGGCTGAACGGTATCCCCATCTGGGGAAAGCAAGGATGAGGGCATTCGACAGTTTGCGTGTAATGTCCAGGAAGGCTTCCTGACATTCAGCTGTCTATTTAAAAAGGTTCCCTTTTTGGCATGCACAGTGCAAAGGGGACGCAATTCACTACGCTAACCAGCAGACCCCAGGAATGCTCTCAACTGACTCTCATCAATCGGCACTGGCAATTCCTTTATAACTCTTACTTTCTCTGGATGGGTAGATATGCCCTCCCGTGACACGACAAGACCTAGCACAACAACCTGTTCCTTTAAAAGCTTGCATTCCTTTGGGTTAATCTTCAGATCCGCTTCTGTTAAGCGTGATAAGACAAGTGACAGTCTCTCTCTATGCTCCTGCAGTGTACGGCCAAAGTTTATAATGTCATCTAGATACACTAGACAGTCTGGCCAGCGTAAACCCTTCAAGATAAGGTGCATAGCCCTCATAAAACAAGCAGGTGCATTGGTAAGGCCGAAACTCGGTTTGCGGAATTGTCAAGGCCATTCGGGGTTGCAAACGCCGTCTTCTCCTGATCTTGCTCTGCCACATCGATTTGCCAATAACCTCTAAGGAGGTCGAGATGGGAAAACCACTGTGCCCCTGATAAACTCTCCAATATGTCATCACAGCGTGGAAGAGGGTGTAGATCTCGCTTGGTCATTGAGTTAAGAGCACGGTAGTCCACACAGAAACGTTGAGTGCCATCAGGTTTAGCCACTAAAACCACCAGCGAGAACCAAGGGGAAACGGACGGGTCTATAATCTGTGCATGCTTCAAGCATTTCATCCTCTTAACGACACACCTCTTGCCTTTTGTGAAAGGGGACTCTTCGAGGGGGTACCTGGATGGGCTAGGCAGAGCCTGTGTCGATGGTATGTTTCAGTCCTTTTGCATAACCTAAATACCACGGCCCCTTTGAAATCCAGTCAGCATAAGTGGACAACACCTCATAATGCCTACGTTTTTCCACGTCTGGAACCCAATCACTGTTAACAGGGAACATCTATTCCACCGAGAAACTTCCGCCTTCAAAGCCCTCAACAAAAACGGTCCCGCAATGTTTAGCTTTCAATCTAACCTCACCATCTTCCTTGGGGTCCCTAGAGGGTACCACCTTGTAGCCCACCGCCACACTGGTTTCTTTGAATGATTCCTCCTCACCGACTTATGAGTAGAGATTCCCTATACTGCTGCATCTGTAAATTTTACGGGGCTTGTTAAGACAATTAAATACACGATCTGGGATCCGGTGTTCTTTTACAGACATTGCAGTCCGAAAGGCCCTAGCAGAATATCTTTCTGAGAACTTGTCAGTTGGTTGTAGCACACCAATAAATTCCTCTAGGTCATTCAACCCCCGGAAGTCACAGTGTATGTCTGCGACCATATTTGGAGATACCGTAACAGTGTTCAGTGTACACTCTATCAAGGTCTCCGAAGACCATCTTCCTGCCCCCCCCCCCCCCCCCCCCCCTTACTGTAGACATTGTTAGTGTCAAAATTAAGATGCATTTGTGGACAGTAAGAAAATCTATACCAATTAAGGTGGCTGAACACAGTTTTGGCAGTTTGTGAGTGTATGTCATTTGCCAAATCATGGCAAGAGAAAGGTTGCAGCTCACAAGCTGAAACTTGGCAAGTGAAAACTATACTGATGAAAGATTTTGATTGACAGATAAAATTTGACGTTTTCGTAGTTTCCATGGCAACATGAATGATTGAATACAACCTTAAAATTTCACTTTTGTTCAGTTTACATAAAATTCGCTCATTAGATTTTCCTATAAACTTGCACACAGCTTACTATAGGTAATCATTACCATTTGAAACTTATTTGATCAAATTATAACAGACGGACTTTTAGATAATCAATGATATACTTGTATTGTAATTATTAAATGTGTCACGAAATTCGTCTTTTAAACTTCCGTTTTAAAGTTTTCATTATTTAAAGTACGATAAAAGGAAAAATTCTGCCAAATATCACAAAATTTTAATGAGTAGATTTTGAGAAATCGTCTTCTGTGTACCATTGCTTTTTCGCCGCCATGTTTGTTTGTCTAATTAAAAACACAGGCGGTCACGCGAGTTACCGCTGACCACCCGCAAAACTGTGTTCAGCCACCTTAACACTTGCTGTAGCAATCCACAACGCACCAGCACCTTATCTTTAGTTCTGAGTCCGCCAAGCTGAATCGTTACCCCTGTTTCCCCAACAACCTTAAGTGGCATATTCTTGGCCCCCAAAACAGGCTTTTGTGTGGGTTCGAGTTTGCTTATACATGATAGTATAAGTCCTCGCTGATAATTGTTACTTCTGCGCCTGTTTTCAATAAGACCTGAGACTTGATACCATTGACTTCAGAGGGCAAAAATGCCTTTTTTGGATTTTGGGCGGGGTTACTTCCGCCAGCGCCCCGCCCATCTCCCGTTTCCCTGGTCGGGACGGACTTGATTTGAGCAGCCACGAATAAAATGAGTCAGACTACCACACTTAAAACATGCTCTAGGGCCCTGTCTAGACTCCATGCTTTCGTTCCTACCTTGCCTCCCTTGTGGAATATTTTTAGGCTTCTCCAATATTTACGTTTGTTGTTTAAAGAGTTCCTTAGCCTGCGCTGGGGGTTCTTGGGTTCCCTGTTGTGCACTAAAACTATCTTGCTCACCAGAAGTTGACGACGGTACTCGAGTACTCCCTTCGTTTAATTAGCACTTTTTGATTCGATTCATATCGACGGGCTGCTTGCAGGGCCTCATGCAGAGTATTGGACCCCAAATCCAATACCTTTTTGCGCAACGTAATAGGAGTCAAAGCACCGACGAATCAATCTCTGGCAGTGTGATTCAGTATATTCTGGGGGTCATTCGGATAGGCAAGCTCCATAAAACTTATGCAGCATCTTCAAGACTGTTTACCGAGAACTGAAACGTCGAATACTTCAAATTTCAAACTTTTTGTGTTCTTTCTATGCTGCGACATCATAAAATACGGCCGCTATGAAGGATGCCTTTGCTCTTAAAAGTTGGTTTATTCAACCTTATTTATTGGTGGTTGAGGAAAGCGTTGCATGAACTGGCGGACTCATGTGGTAGCGTTTTTGAAAGTTCATGCAGGCTTTCACTGACGTAATTACTCTGATTCTCAAGTGAGGTTGATTATTTATTGCTTTTCTGTCTGGTTTACTTTCCTTATGATGTCGGGCGTAATTATCTCCTGTCACTTTATACTATGTATGTTTTCAAGATGAAGACGCGTAATGTAGGTATGACCTCTTGTTATCGGGTTAAAAATACACACGGTTAAGCTTATAAACATTTTTCTGGATGCCAATGAAAAGAACAGTTCTAAAGAATACTTAGTTGCCGTCTCAGTTGTAAAAAGAAAGCTTTAAGCGAAAGTCTTGCTTCGAGGTACGAGCCGGCCAAAATAAAAATAGCAGTTATCGAAAAGGATTGTTAGAAACGGTTGACACACACTAATCCCCTTTCTTGAATGAATTAAACTGAACTGTTGTTTATGTGCATGTTCCATTGAATATTAATTTTTTTCCATAATTGACCACTCCAGAAAATACCATAACATACCATAATACTCTTTGTTTGTTACCCCAAAATTTTGCATAAGTATTGTTTTCAGTTTCTCTTGGGGCCTTTTAACTCCCAAGAGAAACTGAAGACAATGCTTATGCAAAAGTTTGGGGTGATAAACAAAGAGTATTATGGCATGTTATGGTATTTTCTGGAGTAGTCAATTCGTGGCTTGAATACCGCTGAATGAAGTTTGATGCGTCTGTTTACACTTTCTTTATCCTCGCCGAAGAAAATATCTAAATATGGAAGACTTCTCGTTTCTTATAATTCTACCGACGTTCTCGTAGCTTTTCTAGCCCGAGTTAGCCTTTTGATAAAAGTTTTAACTAGTTGTAAAGTTTATAATTTGCAGTTTATTAAGTCTATCGCACATTTCACTGGGTCTGCTGGAGATTTTTAGTCTTGATTGTCTGATTGCGAAGCCAACTCGCAAAACAAAGACAGCGGAGACACTGCTGGACTTATTCCTGACGAATGACAAGAAAAAGGTCTTAACATCAGCCGTTGTGGACACGCAATTTAGTGACCATTCGTTAGTTTATACTATCCCGCGATCATCGGCACCGGGGACTCGATCTCACAAGATTTGTTTTCGTAGTCTGAAAAACTTTAGTCGAGAGAACTTTGTGCATGATATGCAAATTGTGCCTTCCCACATAATTGATTTGTTTGATGAACTTGATGATAAGATTATGCTTCTGAGCAATTGTTTCTTGGTGTTCTCAATGAACACGCACCTTTATATCAAGCAAACAATGATACGTGGTAATCAGGTGCCCTAGCTGTATGACGGAACAATGGAGGAGGGCGATCAGGCATCCCAACAAACTGTGGAAAAAATCCACGCGCAATAGTAACGATGCAAGTACGAGGCATTCAAAACTCAGCGTATTACCTGCACCTCTCTTAGGCGAAAAGCAATAAAACAACACTTCGCGAAGAAAACAGCAGACACCGAAAACCCGCGCGAATTCTGGTCTACTTTCCGCCCCTTTTTGCATACTAAAAGTAAGCAAGCCAATTACATTATCTTGAAAGAAAATGACAGGATTATTAGTGACAAAAGGGAAATTGCCAATCTGCTTAATGACTACTTTGTTCACATTGCTGATAGCATGCCTGAGATACGAGTAGAGGATTACTGTAAGGATTATGCTAATCATCCCAGCATCAAAGCAATCCATGAACACAGGGGCGCTAGTGCTCCAGCTTGCTTCAGTTTTCATCGAGCAAGTGAAACCCAGGTTGGGCTATTACTAAAAGAGATCAATGTACGCAAGTCACCTAGCCACGATATGATCCCACCAAAGTTGATTAAAGAAGCGGCAGCTGTTATTGCGCGGCCTATAACAAGTATAATTAACTGGCCCTGGTTGTTCAAACGTTGGATAGCGCTATCCATCGGATAAATCACTATCCAGCGGATAGCGTAATTGATTTCCGTAATACTTATCCTCTGTTGTATTGAACATTTCTGTTATCCTGCCAACTGGAAGACGGGCATGGTGACTCCTTTGTACAAAAAAAGACGAAGAGTTTTGTAAGATCAACTATAGGCCCGTAACTGTGCTCCCTGCTATAAACAATATTTTTGAAAGGCTCCTATCAGGGCAGATGTATGAATTTTACAATGGACTCTTATCAGACTTCGTGGGCGCTTATAGAAAGTTTTATAGTTGCGAGACCTCTTTGCAAAGGTTGACGGAGGACTGGAGGATGATGCGTGACAGGGGGGAGCTCGTTGCGGTAGTTTCTATGGATCTCTCCAAAACGTTTGGTGTTATTAAGTATCCACTCCTCCTTTCGAAACTGGGGGCCTATGGTATGGACGACAAAAGTTGTGCCCTAATTAGGAACTATCTCTCTAGCAGAACTCAGAGAGTTAAAGTTGGAGACACGTTTTCGACCTGGAAAAGCGTCAATAGTGGAGTCCCGCAGGGGAGTGTGCTATTCAACATTTTCATTAACGATCTAGTCTTCCACGTCAAGAAGGCTAAGTTGAACGCTTACGCGGATGATCATCAGGTGTACTACTCCCACGTCGATTCGGCAGCTCTAGAAGCATGCGTATCTCATGATGTTGGGGTGGCTAATCAGTGGTACCATGAAAATGGGATGTTAGTTAATGAGAGGAAGCACCAGGGTCTAGTCCTCGGTGATGCCGAGTATGGTTTTTCCTTCCCAGTAAAAGACACGTTAGAGATTTTTGGAATAGAAATAGATGATAAAGTGAATTTTTCTAAACATATATCAAATGTATGCAAAAAGATTAATAATCAATTTAATGTTATGTGGCGATTTCGAAAACTCAAAACTCATACGGAGGGAAATGTTATTTAAACTTTACAAAGCGTATATTTACCTCATTTTTATTATTGCTCCTCTGTCTGGTACTTGTGTGGAGCGCGCGATGCGGATAAGCTTGAAGCACTAAATAAAAGAATACTTAGACTGAAACTTGGAGATTACTCTTCTCCATACACCACTCTTCTTTCAAAAGTCAACTCTACTTCGCTGTGTAACAAGCGCGTTCAGAATTTCGTCATATTGTTATGTAAGAGTTTGTTTTTCACTCATTTTCCTGCTTATATGAAGAATATGTTTTCACTCCGGTCCTCTTCCTATGATCTTTGTGGCAACTACATTCTCTCACTTAGTAAACCTAAAACAACTACCTATGGTCTGAACTCCTTTTCTTACTTTTCAGTTAAGCAGTGGAATGCACTGCCGGACTTTTTTCGTACTAGTTTTTTTGCAGACTTTAAGATCAAAATACAGGAATTTACATACTTAAACTTAAAATTGTGAATTGTAAATAATATTTTCTTTTCTTTTCTTCTATGTGTTTATTATTATTATTATTATTTTATTACTATTACCTATAACGTATTTAATGTATATATATTATATATATATATATATTTACATATTATTTTTTATGTAGTGTCAGCTTGTTAATGTTAGCTACTCTAAAATTCGAGTATAAATAAAATTTAAATTATGTTGTGTGTGTTTTCTCAGTGAATGCACTATACAATACGTCCTGAACACGAACCGCACACTTTGTGTTGATTTAAGAATTTACAGTTCCATATTAGTAACCGAAATGGTTAAATAGGTTATTTGCTGTCCAGTAGGTCTGTCCCCAAAGAAAACAAACGGTACCTTACAGTATTTCTTTAAAGATACTGTGATGCATAAAGGTAAAAGCTAGTTTACCCATAACTGTTCGTACGGGCCCGATAGAAAGAAAACAATGGTTTTATGGCGAACACAAAAGTTGGCCAGATTTTTCTCTTAGGTCTTTCCTTTAGGCAGAAATATTGACTCTAGAAATCGTAACCTGCAAATTGGCTGCCATCGAAGAGTATCGTGCATTAAAACGATTGTTTTGTTTTGTTTTGTTTTTTTTACTGTAAACATAAGACTTTTAACTTGATGGGAGGGTTTTTATTTCAGGTGCGTTTGCGGGATATTTTTTCTTAATCACCTAGCCCCTCCCTCAAAAGGAGGATTCTTTTTAGGGGCTTAGAGTTTATTACCTTTTATTGCTTTTCCTATAAGTACGTAAACGGAGGCTTCGCTTTTAGCCCTGGCTAAATCTATATATTATTTGTTTAGGTAAACCTTCTACACGGGCGCCAAAACAAGGCAGACTGGTCAGAAATATCAGAGCTGCTATTCCTTTAACATCAAAAGATGACTATCCATTTTATAATGTGACTATAAACTGGGATCCGCCAGCTCACGATTCCAGCGTAGTGGTTACATACTTTGTGGCATTGAGCAAATACAAAAGATGCAACGGGAGAATATTTCGCCAATACGTTAATTTTCATCCAGAGGTAGGTTGGTTGCATCACCAGTGTAGGTTCTGGTGTTCATTTCCTTTTCAGAAACTTGATTCGGCTTCACTATTGCAGTTTTCGGTGATTATGATTCGACTTGATATGTGCAAACCTTGCCCACTGCACCTCCTCTTGTGCTTTTTGTGATTCCGTCAACCTGTAGCCTGCTTTAATTCCGCTGCATTGGCTTGCTCCATCCCACTTAGTGTTACACATTACAGGATAATGATTCAGTCCTCACCATGTACTTAAGCGAATTGCAAGTTTTTCTATTCGCCTTAGTTTGCTATTTCTAGTTTAGCTATACCTGAACATATATTGCGTATGGGAAATCACAAAAATCTTATGCTTCTACATTTACTTGCAGGTGACACTGCAGTATACTTCATTTCATTATCTTCTACCTAAAACGACATACGTCGCTGATGTAAGTGTTTAAATTACAACGAGCCTTGGTATCGCAATGTAGAGTACATGCAGCTAATCACCCTGTTTGGTAGCCAAGATTTGGGAACACTTATTGTATCTCTGTACCTCTTAATTATTTTAATGAAATTGCGTTGGATGGCATCCTAAGGGATACAAGGCTGAAACTTGAGTAGTAATAGAGGGTCATTTTCCGGTTGTTTGGTACCTTCCTTTATTGATATGCATTAGTGTCTTCCTGCATACTAATTTAGTGCCTTCCTGCATACTAATTATGTGCCTTTCCTCCATTTTAATAAGTGCGTTCCTCCATACTAATAAGCGCCTTCCTCCAATCGGCGACAAAATTGTTGAGACACTTTCCTAAAAAGAGGTGTTTTGAGCTACCCTGAGAATGGGTCCCCCCACCCCTCCCCCCTTGACATTGTTGGGTCGTCTCCGAGTGCCCACAAACCTTAAGGCCAGCGGTACAACACTGAATAGGGGGAGTGGGGAGGGGGGACCATTGAAAGGTATTTCACACCTTTTTAAAAAAGAAGAAATAAAACCATGCTCATAAGATGTCTTTTTTCCGGAGGTGTCTCAACTAATTTTGTCGCCGATTGTCTGAGAGCGGGAAAAGGCTCTACACCCCCTATTATAGCGGGATAAATCGCGAAAGCTGGTGGATACTACGGTATCCGTGTGCGGTTTTTAACAGGTAGGGTATATATCCCGCTTGTGAAAAGTTGTCTTCAGGAACAAGTAAAATCACTTTCTTTAGGGGAGCGGCGTGACATTTGATGACGACGTCACGTGAGGAGGTTGTTTTCCTCAGGACTCATCGAGTCACGTTTCTTGCTTGTATGGTGTCACTGAGTTATTACGACATGAATCTCATAAGGGATTACGAATCTGACTCATCTTCTTCAGAGGGTACCGACAATGCTGGTCGAGCTGATTTGGACTATTCAAGTAAAGTAGCTAATCCCAACGATGAAATCGATGTTCGAAGTGTGCGGAAAGTTTATCTGATTACTTATAGCCAGGCCGACGTTGTGCGCTTTCCAACACGACATTCATTTGTAGAGGCCGTTTTGTATTCGTTTCATGATACACCAGCGAAAATCATGCACTGGTGCTGCTGCTTGGAAGAACATCCAAAGTCCGGCGGAAGTCATTTTCACATGGCCCTAAAACTCGACAAAAATCAGCGATGGCTACCAAGCAAAAGGTTTCTTTACGAACGCTGCGGCATATCCGTTCACTTTTCAGCCATTCACAGAAATTATTTCAGTGCCTGGAAATATGTGACCAAGCAAGACAAGGAGTTTGTTCAAAGTCCTGGACATCCGGATCTCAGTGATGGGCCCCCTAAAACTACGAGGGCATCATTCGCCAATAAACCACATTCAACCGGAAGTCATGGCGCGGAACCGGTTCCTGATGACTCCTCGGATTGCAATGAAGAAAGCAGCGAAGATCACGGGCAGAAAAAAAACACAAAAACTAATCGTAAAAAGCGAATGTCTTCCTATGAACTTGCCGAAATTGTAGTAGCCAAAAAAATTAAATCGTATACCGAGTTACTTGCTTTTGCTAGAGAGCAAAAACTTGAAGGCAAAACAGACGAAGCAGAATTTGTTTTGAATCGCGGGTCGAAAGTCGTTGCGGAAGTTTTGCAAACTGCATGGGACATGGAGAATTCCCAAGAAACTCTACAAAGGCAAAAAAAGTCCCGATTACAGTTGCTTTATGATTCTCTACATCAGGAATGCGTCCCTGATTGTCATGGGCGGTGGGTAACGAGTGCTAAAGAGGTTTTAAGTCGCAACGATATTTCAGTGTCCGGGTTTGCACAGTCAGTTCGCACTTTGTTAGAGAAAGGGAGAGGAAAACATCGCAAAATAATGTTAATCGGTCCTACAAACTGCGCCAAAACATTTCTTTTGAATCCTTTGAATGTGATTTATAATACCTTCTCGAACCCTGCCTCTGGCAGTTTTGCGTGGGTAGGCGCGGAGAAAGCTGAGTGCATATTTCTTAATGACTTCAGGTGGTCATCGTCCATTATACCCTGGCATGATTTTTTGTTGTTATTGGAGGGCCAGTTAGTTCACCTACCGGCTCCAAAAACACACTATGCGAAAGACCTTACATTCAAATCTGACACACCGATCTTTGCCACTGCAAAAGGTTCTTTTGTTTACATCCGCAGTGGTGTATTAGACGAGCTGGAAACAGACATGATGGCTGTTCGCTGGAAAACGTATTCCTTTCACTATCAAATTTCTAGTTCCCAGCAAAAAGAACTACCACCTTGTGGTCGATGCTTTGCCGAGCTTATTGTTGGGGACTCGGAATGTTCTTGGGATTAAAAATACCGCTTTTATGAAGTTAAGAGAGGTACTGGCCACGAGTAACCACGTGTAACCAACTCAGTTCTAAAAGATAATTTAATTAATTTTCTTTTTTCATTTACACGGTTACTCGTAGTTACTCGTGGTTACTCGTCGAAAATCCTCAAAACCTCGCATAAGAACGGTTTGAGCGGCTGTTTTCCAAAGGGAATTATCAGTTGTACTTGCTGTTAGCGGCGAATTGTTTTATTTTCTATGAAACAAGTTGTAAACACATCAGCATTTATAGTCATGTTACATGTCACGCGACATTAATTCACGTGACTTTATTCCAAGCCACAAGTTCCACGTTTGTAAGTTCAGAGATTAGTTATTTACAGGACGCGTTTCAGTTACTGAAACAGTTAATATTTAGTACGCTGTCCTTTCTTTTCAATGATCAAGTCCATTCTGTTATCCATACTTTCGATCGTTTTATTAATAATGTCAGTGTTCAGATTTCGAATAGTTGTTTCGACCCGTTCTGAAAATTGCTCGTAAGTTTCAAACGTTATGTTATACTTAATAGCATCTTGTTCCAGCAATTGCTTAACGATGTGAAATAGATTTTCTATACAGTTTATATCGGGACTCCTTGGTGGGATAGATAAAAGTTTTGCACCCATTTTTCGCCAGGCCGCGCGAGCTAAAGCACTGTTTTGACTTGGGTCACCATCCTGAGGGAAAAATCTGCGCCCTTCTTTGTCTGCTATAGTGAACATTCTTGGGAATTCACGTTCGACCAAGGATTGAAAATACCTCCCATTTAATGTCTCGTACTGTTCACACAGTATGATGCCCTTTCCGTAACTAACAGCTACCATGAATTTAGCTACCCTTCCCCCGCTTCCACAATGGGTTCCTTTAGCAGTACACCCATAAGACAGACCTTCACGTGGTTTTCTCCAAATACGTCCCTTGGGCGCCCGGGCTTGATCAAGTGGATTATATTTATGGATAAAGCTGACACCATCCAAAAAAAACGAGATGCTGTTTTGCCATACATGCTGATCGTAGTCCTTTTTCATCTTTTTGGCAAATTGTTTCCTTTTTATGAGATCTCCTTCCAGTAAGACCCCTTTCTTACGCGCTTGCAAATACTGGAAACCTTCCCTGCGTAAAAAACGCTGGACAGTTCGGTTAGAGACCTGTAGTGCTGTTATTCCAGCTTGAAGCATAAGTCTTTTAACCGTGAACTGACCCTCCTCTTTCCGTAGACGTGGAATTTCCCGCAACAGTAGGCGTTCCTCGCGTGTTGTTAATTTTCGAGGGCGACCGGGTTTTCTTCGTTCTAATTGACATTCATTCCTTGGCTGTCTTTGTTGGAAACTGTCTTTATGACGAATGCGATATAGCGAAGCCCGGGAAATATGCGTTTTCTCTAATACTTCTTTCACTGACCAACGTTTGGAATTCGCGGTAAATCGCACAAAAGCTCTTGTCTCCTCGGGAATCTTTTTACGGAAAACCATCCTTTTTTCTCGTCTCCTGACAGTCAAGGCCTCTGTTACATCACCATAATGGAATGAAACATTACGATTCTCAACGTTCTAATTCCTGCGTTACCTCACATCGCGTGAGAAACTAATAACCTGCATGCTTTGCACTTATTGTCGCCAACAAACCACATCTTGTAACCTTTTTCGACACTCTAACATCTATTTTGTTCTTCAGACAATCGGCGACAAAATTGTTGAGACACTTTCCTAAAAAGAGGTGTTTTGAGCTACCCTGAGAATGGGTCCTCCCACCCCTCCCCCCTTGACATTGTTGGGTCGTCTCCGAGTGCCCACAAACCTTAAGGCCAGCGGTACAACACTGAATAGGGGGAGTGGGGAGGGGGGACCATTGAAAGGTATTTCACACCTTTTTAAAAAAGAAAAAATAAAACCATGCTCATAAGATGTCTTTTTTCCGGAGGTGTCTCAACTAATTTTGTCGCCGATTGTCTATATGTAATGAGCGTCTCTGTAATACAATAGGCACCATAGGCTTGCCCGGTCTCTTTTAATATTGATTGGTTCATGTAGTATCTATCATGTGTTTAAAATAACAGCGGGCAGTTTTCGAAAGCGTTATCTTTCTTGCGGTTGCTTTGCTAAGGAAACAATTTCTTCGAGTTCGCTTTTTGGAAAATTATGTTCACTTTTTATCACCATGGCTTTCGTTAACCCTAAACCGTAACCCTAACCCTAAGTCTTGTAGTTTCACGCCCCGTTAGTCAGTTAATTATGCGAATTAACACGCCCACCGTTGCATACAAATTAGTTCAGCTCTGCAGTAAAAACCCCAAGGGAAAACCTTGTTGGTTTACTCGTGACGTCAGAGACCTTTTCATATTTGGGAATCCGCCACTTTGGCATCCCTTCGCGGGCTTGTTTAAAGTATTTACATATGCCATTGCCTGAAGAGTGCAATGGAGGTTGCTGAAAATGAATGTATTTCGTCCGTCGATGAACTTAGTAGCAATGTTGATGAACTTTGTAGTAAGGTACCGATAATATCGGATTATTGCAAAAGCCTTGATGGAAAGTCGCTGTTATTGCTGTAGATCCCATTACTATTCCCGACGAACATTTCAGCTCGGACTGTCTCCCTCCAGTGGAAGCGACGGATTTGTTGAGTTATTTAGTCCTTGAACCAGCTTCTATACCAAGCAGCAGTTCAAGGTGCAGTGTACCACACAAACGTTAACCCAGCTCAGCCATCCCAGTCAGTGATTAAATCTATTGTGTTATCCACATTTATTTAAAGTCAACACAAAAGCAGTGACTTATGGGTGCAAATATGAGGATGATGCAATAAAAGCTTATGAAGAAACAATGGCAATGACTCATACTGAGATTCAAATAAGTATTTATTTACATTTTTAACTCTCATACTTTTCTTTCTGACTTCAGTTCTTTTATACTGTTACATGTTAGAGACAACTTGTTCAAAGTTAACATTACAATGATTGTTAAGAAATGGGCCATCAAACAGAATTGCCAAAAGTACCTTCACCAAAGTCACCCAAAGAATGTGAAAATTTTCAAAAACAAAAAGCCTATGTTAACAGTAATAGAAAATCCGTATTGGTATATTCAAAACCTTTATACCCTTGCTATATGTGCAGAATAGTTATTAAAATTGGAACACGTTATATATTCTTGGATGGTTAAGTCCTTGTTTTCCCATGACTGAGAAAACATTAACATCACATGCAAGACTTGATGGGGCTGTCTGTTTCAATGCTACTAAATCTACACAACGTATACAATAACAGTCAATTATAATGGCCTAAGAGACAACTGACACAGTGAATTATACAGAGGGAAGTTGTACTTCCATATTTCTGCCATTGGCAATAACTTTGTTTCAAATAAACTTGGAATTGATTTAAGAGCTTTGAAAATGCAAAATTACTTGACAGCAAATGTAACTTGAACCACTTTTTAAAATTAATTTGTCAGCACCGTATGCACACAAGTCAATGACAGTGTGAGTTTAAGGGTGCCAATGCTCCCTTATCCACATGGAACATACATACAAAAAAAATCATTGCAGCAACTGCTGTGTAGGGTTACTTGAAGCTTTGAACTTCGAATAATTACATTGACACCACAAAAAATTGTGGAATAATATAACAGGGTGATCAATAATTTAAATTTCCAACAAAATATCAATTTTGATTGGCAAATGAACAAAAAAATGGCATTCTCTTTGCTGTGAAAATTGCCTGTGATTGGCCAATTAATGTTGGGTGGCACGTGTTAAGTTCCTTGCACTTTAACCCTTCAAGCCCCAATATCAAGAGGTATATTCGCCTTACTACTCTCTCCATATTTCTTATGGTTCTGCCAGGGAGCATTTACTCAAACATCAAGACATTTTATCTTTGGTGATCATTTCATTCATTCTCATCAGAAGCATATAACTTACATGCTTCTGTTCTCATGACATGTATGTTTTATCAGCAGTGGTATTGTTAGGAGACATTACATGCTGGTCACTATTGGGGCTTAAAAGATTAACAATAACCGTTATACGTGTTTAAGTCAGACGAGCAAATTTCATCACCAAGACTCGTTTTGAAATTGCAAGTTTGCGAAGTTTTGCATAAAATAATGAATTCCCAAGGCAGTAGAATTGAAAAGAATACCCATGCACAAAGAGTGCAAATGGAAAAAAACTGCGCTACTGTGCTTACAAACGAGGCTTGGTGGTGAAATTTGCTTGTCTGATGTGGTCATGCACAAGGGCCATTCATTAAACACCAGCTAGACAATGGGTTATTGAAAATTATAGAAAAAGGAGACTAGAAAACTGAGCCAGGTTGTTTGAAAGCTGATTTATGCTCATCATGATTTTTTAATTTTTCTCTAGACTTTTTCCCTTAGAGTTTCTAGCCATCTCCATCTCATGTGACTACATCAGGGGCACCCAAAGACAATTTTCGGAAAATATCTGTTCGGAAGACGATTTGCGATCTAGAATTTTCGGAACATTTGCTGTAAAATTTCTTGCTTGCCTGCCTCTCCTAGGATTTTCGAACATCTAAAAAATGTTATAATTGCCCACTTTTAACGGATTTTTACCCTTAAAAGGTCACCTTGAATTTTCGGGAGCCTTTTTTCTGGCTGAAATTTTAGGAAAGGTAAGTTTTGATCCCTATAATTTTCAGATCACTAGACTTTCAGCTAGGAAATCCGAACAGATGGAAAATTTCTAGGGGATAAAAATATACCTATATCTACGGTTTAAATACTAAAATACGTTTAACAATGCTATGTTTAAGTGGTTTTGAACTATATCCTTGTTGGGTGCCCCTGATACATGAGATTAAAACTCCTGATCAAAACACATAACTGGAAAACCTCACTGAAAAGTTACATAACAGAGATGAAAATTTGCTGTTATCGAGGATTAGCTCTTGAGTGCTTTGAACAACCTGGCAGAGCTATCCTGATGTAACAAAATTCCTAGTGATATGGTAGTATTGGTGGACATAAAGAGAGATAAGAGCTGCATAAGAGTTGCACAAACTCGTATGATGCGGTCAATGACTGGTGGGCCGTTCTAACTGGATACAAGAAAATCAGTTGGAAGACTACCTTCAAGGATGGTATATTTCCGGCGCAACAGTCCAAGTACTCTCTCAACATGAATCCTAACATTCGCAATCACTCTAGTTTTTTCAACATCCACTGGGTCCAATTGACTTTTTCCTTTAGTAAATGCTGGAATTACCAGTCGGGCCTGTCTAATACCCACACTCTCTGCCACCGTGAAGCCCCTTTCTGCCATGACTACATCCCCTGGCACAGCTTGTCCAAAAATTCGCAGTTTTCTTTTCCTTATTGGAGGTGCTCCCTCCCCATGTTTCAGAAACAAAGGAGATGGAACCTTGTGGAGTAATGCCAATTAAAATTTTGACAGTGTCATGATGCTTGTAGTTGGACAATGTTTGAGCTCGAGCGAGAAGATTAGAGAGTTTTCCAATAAATACTTCGAACAATCAATTATTACTGTCACCTTCTTGCCGAATGAATATTGAAAGCAAACAGGCATAGTCTTCCAGAGTTGCTCTCTTTCTGGCCAGAAAATTAGTGGGGCCAGGCGAATCCATCACCGTAATCCAACAAATCCTTGAAATGGTGCTGACGTTCAACCATGCTGGAAGGCTGTAATTAGGATTTCTTTGGTGGATAAACCGGTGTAAAAGCAAATTTTGTCGTCTGTACCGAAGAAACCAATGTCTGGGGGTGAATAACGATTCGGTCTCTGGAATAAATAATCAAACTCTTCTGTTTGGGTTTCTTCATCAACAACTGTTGCCTATTCAGTTTTTGTGGCATCTTGGCCACTCTCTGTGTCCTTTGTAGTTTGAACATAACACTCTGCTTCGAAATCGTGGCACAAATTGTCTCTTACCTCACTGTGAACATCTCCATGATGTGATAGTTCCTCATCAACGAAGTTTATTTCCGAGACAGGCTTGCCAGTATCATGGAGAGCTCGCCGTTTTTCCGCGACCTCATGCTCTTGTTTTTCGATGGCACTCTGTCTTCTCCTCTTTGCTCTCTCAGCTCTCGCTGCTGATGCTTCCATGTTCTCGATTATGTTTGTATTCTTCGGGATGTTTACGCTTTTTTTCCAATCGCACACGAAAATATCAACTCGGACCCGATTTGCTTTATTCGAACACGATGACAAATCGGGTCTGAAATGTAGTCGGGTTCGATATATTTCGGATAGGATCCCAAAACTAATCGGGCTCGAGTTGTTTTTAAATCGGGTCCGACAAAGTAATAGGACTCGATTTGGATCAGTTTAGTTTTCTGGGCAACCGAGCTCGATACGAGTTTATCGAGCACGATATGTCAACCGGCCTCGATTTGTCGATACCGAGCTCGAGGCCTCTCACTTTTCCGGGGGGACAAAGTAAAAATGGTTATCGAGCTCGATGACTTATCGAGCTCGGTGACTTATCGAGCTCGGTTTTTCAAGAGAAGAGAAAAAAATGAAAGTTAAAGCAATAATGACCACATGGAGTACAATTTTTTTTCCTGCAGGAATTTTTTTTTTTTTCACTCCAATCAGGAAAAACAGCATCCTGGATTTCACAGTGGTTTAATTCTTTGGTCAACAGAGCGGATATCTGCCTTTGTAGATCGACTTATTCAGTCAATAGCGTAGAAAAAAGACTCGTATCTACAAGATACGACAGACTTCCTGAATTGTATTGAGAGTAAAAAATGCCTAAAAATACAGTCCTAGTCTCTATGGACGTTACCAGTCTCTACACCAACACACCACACAAAGAGGGCGTAACCACCGTATGCCACGTGTACGAAAAGTTTTACAGAAATGCTCTATCTTATTTTTTTTATAATATATAGATTTAGCCAGGGCTAAAAGCGAAGCTATTATTAACTCGAATTTATAATTTAAATCGAACAATAAACTTCCAATTGTATTCCACAAATCAGTTAACTTTAGAGCACATTCATGTGACTTTTGAGGGAAAGGCTAAGTTATTTTAGAGAAAAATAATTTGCAAACAGTCCAAACTAAGAGTGAACATGACCTTAGATCGAGCTGATAGCCTCTATATTCGTACACCCAAAAAATAGCAATCATCTTCGATCACATTTAAGAGCCATAATGGCTCTTGATCACAGTAGATTAGGCCTGGAAAACAAATCAGGCCGAATTTTTTGCGTCCGACAAGTTTATAATTTACTTTACAAATTCTTGCTAACAAGTCTGGGGACGTGTAAACCAACCTTTTATACTTTTTATACATCACATCTGAGGTGAAACAGTACCATGAGGCGCTGTTTCTATCATACAGACCTCGGAAAGAATGCAGTATTTCACAATTTTGCAATACAAATTGCACTCACTCAAGATTCAGGACGGTCGAAGCACGCGTGTGCTTTTACCGGAACCGTTAAAAAAATTTCCAAAATCACCTACATATACGGCTAGCCGGTTCTCACTTTTGATAAGCGTCAAAGTCGACTGATTAAATCAAGATTAATAGAGTTATACGCTCAACATGAAAAAGAATTTATTATGTTTATTTTTTGTTTAATGGTTTTATAACGATGTGTAATCTTCTTCGTTTGATACGCGCGGCATTTTGAGTACTCCTGCAAGCGATGTTCATGAGCGACTGAAAACAAACGGCACAACGATTGAAATTGCAAAAGAGACCACTAATAATCAATAAAAAGAAAAAAATTCGGTGAAAAATATACAGAGACAACAATTTTCATTCACGAAGACAAGTATTTAAGTGTCTCTGAAAATCCTTGTTTATGTTTTAAGCCGGCTTCCCGGTGTTTGCTTTATTCAAAGATGAACTCAAGGCAAGAAAATTGCTCAAAGCTTTCTTTTACAGCCAGAATTATAGCTAAATAT
>NC_133202.1:35918437-35928437 GCF_958299795.1 Porites lutea
GAATGTCAGTCTTTACGGTTCCCTGCTATCAGAGGTCTCTCACGACGAGGAAAAAATGACAGAAATGGGAGAGACTCCCCTTTCTCTCATTTTTGCCTCGTCGTGAGAGACCTCTGCTAGCAGAGAATCTTTACGGCAGACTTTTCCACGATTCAGGCTCTAATTATTTGCGAAACATCTTCACCGCTTTGGCTGTTGGTTTGAGTGGCTAGAAGCTGAATTCCAAAGATGCTAGAACGTTTTTCATCATTGCCGTCGAATTTGGTGTATTTTGTACTTAGGAAAAAGAGACGAGAAACACAGCTAAACACGTCATCATGATTAAAAATCCTTATTTACGCACGGGCGTGCGTAAATAAAGAGTTAAATAGGACTTATATAGGGCAAGCGCGCGCTCTATGTTATAAAAACTGAATCATTGGATAATGCAATTCTAGCATTTTGACTGGCTTAGCCGTTATGGTATATGAGCTATTATACCATGCTCTCCATATATGGTCGGTGTACGCGTCAGTTTAAAATTGGAAGCTAGCTGAGATTTTTTTCGCGAAGGATAGAACGGCGCCCGAAGCAAATCGTTTTAATTCATTTCTTAGAATACTAGAAATGCAGTTTCATCGAAAGAAAAAAGACAAAAACAAACAAAAAAAGCCACAAGAGCTTGTTTGAAAGTTTGTCAAAAAACACATGAAAACACATGGAACTAAAGTACCTTGACCAGCTACGAAAGAACGACAAGCGTTGTTTAATCATGATCACGAAGCCATTCGTCGATCGAGTCACTCGCCGATAGATAACTGTGGCTTGTTTATCCGACATCAAGAATATAAATCACAAGTAACCAGCTACAAATACAGGCTATGCAGCCATTCACTAGAGCAATCGAGGCGGCAGTATAGCTTCTTTTCTCGTTCAGCAAAACCAGCTTGTGGCTTCAAACAACTTCATAACCGAGGTAATAGTTTTTCTCCGTTGTTCTTACTTTTATAACTGCACCGAAAATCCAAATTCACAGTAATTTCGACGGCTGTCACTTAAAAATTCCTTTCCTTCACATTATCTGACAGGTTTTTTAGCTGTTCTGCTGTGTAAAATCCTAGAATCCCGATGAGTTTTTAAAAAACTAATGTTCATCGCTACGATGTTTTCATTTTTCATTCATGCAGTCCAGGCGAGTCCGTTCGAGCGTTGACAGTTGACATATGAATAGCGGAAGTCCCTTGTCTTTTCCGGTTTGCTCTAGTCGGGGAGATTCAACGAGATTTTGTGGGTGTTTTTAATAAAACAATTATTCCACTCGCGCTTGTTGGATACGAGATGATTATAGCCAACTCGGCGCTACGCGCCTCGTTGGCTATCTATCATCTCATATCCAACCCGCCCTCGTGGAATAATTGTTAATTGTCAATATTTTTTTTAAAATACAAAATATTTTTTTAAAAGACTCGCCGCCAAAACAACATTAATCGACCAGCCACACAATGTTTTTTGTCCGTAACGAATTGAGAACGAGAGGGCGTTTTAGATTTTGTACTCCATGTGGTTATTATTGCTTTTATACTTCTACAGGAGAAATTTCTGATATTTGATTGGCTTAGAGCAGTGGTATTTCAGCTTAATTTGAAATACCTATATATGAAAATTACAAACCTTTGTCGGGTAGTAGTATAAACAAATAATAGCAGGATTTGTACATGATATTTGGCATAAATACCACTCGTGATATTTCAAAATTGTCTCAAATTTCACTCGCCTAGCGGCTCGTGAAATTACGTATAACAATTTTGAAATATCACTCGTGGTATTTATGCCAAATATCACTACAAATCATGCTATTACCTATACTAATTTCCATTTTTTCTCTTTTTTTCTTCTTTTCAAAAACCGAGCTCGATAAGTCACCGAGCTCGATAAGTCATGCCCAGAAAACTAAACCGATCGATTTAAATCGATAAGGCCCGAATTGTCTTAAATCGGGCCCGATTTCTAATCTAGTCAGAGGAAAATTAATCGGGTCCGATATTTCGGTAAATCGGACTCGATCGTTGGACAGTCAAAGAGGGTGGGGAGAGGGGGTATCACCAATCGAACCTTCGTTGGGAGAGGGTGTAGGTAGAGAACATCTTCAAAGTGATTAGTTTTGGGATCCGATCGGAAATGCATTGGACCCGACTGCAATTCGGACCCGATTTGTTATCGTGTTCGATTAAACGCTGTCGGGTCCGAGTTGATATTCGGGTCCATTCTTCGTATGCCCAAGATTAAGAGTCGGCACCCAATCAATATTAAATTTATCCCACGATTGTGCAGGCTTTCCCGAAACGAAATGTGGGCTACATACCCCTTCACTTTGAAGCTTTAGTTCAGTAAGATCATCTCGGCTTACCGCAGAAATCCATCGCATTCTTCTCTCTCTCGTGAGCTCTTCCGTTTCGTCGCCTTGATGAGTATAATGGCATGAATTCGAAACACGCTTCCCCTTTTCCAGTTTTCCGTCCACAGTCGACAATAGCGCAGAGAACCATAGCGAAATGAGTGAGATGAAGAGATTTGATTACATGTGAGGGACGCCAACATGGCGGACAAAGAAAAATCACGTGACTGTTGTCACGTGCGTGCAAACCAAGAATAAAAACACAAAACAATAAAACACTTAACAAGGATCAATTAAAACACGCGACTAATAATTGCTAGCAATAATACCAGACACGAGATACCGTTTTGAAAACTTTATTAAAAACCAATAGCAAAAAGAGTCAAATACAAAGCGATTTGAAAGGAATGGAAAATTAATATTCCTCCTCTTCACCCATGGAGTACTTGTAAGGTTTGACTAGAAATTTCTTAGGTCGACTTCGTATCCTCTTGCTATGAGCATTATGATCATCCAAATAATTTGAAAATTGAATCCGACGCCTTTTACGCTTAGGGCCTTGTTGTGATGGGGTTTTTACTAGTGTTTTCCGATTTATTAGAAATGGAAAATGCCTTTCCGTCATTTTCATGAAAACAATAAAGGTGCATTGCTGACACGCATAACAATGAAAGCAAACCAAAGCAAGCACCTCGTTTCAGTTGTTTCGCAAGATCGACCAGGGCGTTATGGACAAACGGTTTTTAATGAGATGATGGCATATATTAACATGCCTCTCTCGCTTTTTCTCCTTTATTTGTTGTTGAAATTAGCATTCCAGTGATGTTAAACCTAATATTTTTCTAACGTGTTTAATTCACTAGACGTCCGATGATTTTACTTTTAATTGCACATCTTACGCTATAAATCTTTTCATAAAATGCTTTCGACGGTTTGAAAGAAATCCACATGCCGGCTTTATTCGAGCAAGCGTCATAGAGGCGTTAAACTAGGAACTTTTGACAATGACAGAAAACATATTTCCGAACAAAAGAGATTTTCACTAAATCGGAAAACCCTACTGTGGGAGGAGGGGTCAGGAAAGCACGATTTAAGGGTGGTAGTGGAGTGGAGCTTTCTTTTTCAGGTTTTTGTGAGATAGCCACTTGTGTTAATTTAGGTGTTACGTTGAAGAGGTTAAGGGGAGTTCATAATGCTGTCGTTGTTGTCGAAGAATCTTGTTTACTTGATGTTAAGTCTGGAACAGTGCTAATTATTTCTTCCGGTCGTGTTCTTGTATCTCATTGTTCTTTAAAAGCCAGATATCTGTTGTGCAACTGAAAGTATCGCTTAGCTTTTTCTTCGTCCCAAAGATCGTTCGAGAAAGCATGCCATCCATGTCGCCTTGTATTTCTTGCATAGGTGGAAGAAGCGGGACAGGCGAAAGATTTTGCTGCTTTAGATACTTTAAAAGCTCTTGAGGAATATTTTCTTGAAATCTTACTTGCAATTTGTCTCATGAATTCTTGAATAGCACCAAATAATAACTATTTAGGCTTATACTGTGACTACTTTTCCCCTGATGGAAAAGATTCTGTACGATATTAATCACGCTGAGATTGCGATGATGAGAACCAAGAGTAAAAAGGTTCACAGTTCGCTTGTCTTTACTGGCGTCAATCTTTTGATCATCAAACACGATCAAACTTCATTTGTTCACATCAAAATAGGAATCCTGCTCCAAAGCGGTAGGAATTCCCTTGACGAATTCAATGTGTGGCATGGCGACTAGCATTTCTGTATACGCAGGCTGCCATTGTGAATAACACTAAATGATTCTCTCCGGGGGAAGGTGAATTGTCTCTGAAGCTTGGTAGAATAGAGATCGAACCCAGGCCGTTTTTCCGGATCCGGTCATTCCTGGAATTATAGAGGTAAAAGGATGCTCTAAGCGAAACCGCTGACATTTCTGTGAAGATATTGGAACTGTTTGAAATGGAGTAGGACCAGCATTGCGGTGTTTAGACATCACGTGCCTTTGCATGCTATCCTTTCGACTACAGGATTTTTCGCAGACAGAACAGAACCAGCACATGTCAACCCCTCAGGCGCACAATGTAGACTAAGAAAGAGATAGAATGGTGGCATTTATATAGGCTTGCAGCCCATAAAATTCCATTGTTTTCTTCCACCGCCACCGCCACCGCCACCACATTCTATTATTTTCCTTCTCCACCACCACATTTCAATTGTTTTCCTTGTACAAGAGGGAAGTGGTTTTATTGAAGACTGATTGCCCCCTGTTGTTTCAAGCTTAGGATTTCTGATGCTGTAAAAGAGGTGACGTATCGCTAAGTTGATCATTCGAAGGTACGTCTCTCACGGGTACTCATCAAAATGAAGAGGAAGATAGATTTGCTTGAAGAAGACCAGGGGAGCGACGATGAAGAAAGCGAAAGTTCTAGTGATGAAAGCGAAGATGAAGAACCAAGAATAAAAGATGTTTTGAGTAATCTTTTCCAAGCGGTATCCGAAAAGCGTGCTTCTGCATTGCTGCATAGTATGGCCGCGTTTAAAGATATTCTTTTCTGGACTCCCCGCGGACAATTACTTCGGAATAAAGGTATAATTCCCGTCACAAACATCCCCGACCTAGCTGATTATGTGTTACTCTCTGATAACAATGAATTGAAGTTACCAGGCCTCGTGTGCTGGATACGTTCTAGATGGACTTGAAGAGTTAGGAATCGATATAGGTTTTATCAAGAACAAAAAGTTGCTAAGCGATTTAATAGAAAAGGAAAAAGGCTACCGAAATGCAGAAAATACTTCCGATAACGAGAGTAATTATAGCAATCGCAGCGATAATATAGAAATCATCAATTGCCACGATCGCTAGATTGTATTTAATTTTTTAGCGATTGTAAAGATCATAGTGATCATATGAAAACCAGCCTGCTTTTCTAGATCTACCAAAGTCCCAATACAGTTTAAATATTGCTTGAACTTGATACCGGTATTTAAACAATGTATGCAGATTTGTTTCTCTTCAAATATTACATCGCGTATGCTTCAATTTTATTGTCCAAATTCCTGAAAGATGAGCGAATAAATCTGTCGCAAACATATAAAAAAGTGGATCCAGTTCCGGTGTAAACGCAGCGACGGAAACATGAAAAAACGGGCTTACCGTGATGTATCTGCTAACGGAAACGCGTTTGTCGCTGTGTTTCTTGCAACGGAGTCTGTTTTCTGCTATGTTTAATTAGTTTACGGATTCTTGTTTTTTTGTCCTGTGAGATAATTGCACGTTCACAGCGCTTGATTCGTCTTAGCATAGCGTAAAAGAACGAGATATATTCACATAAATTATCATAGCGCTTCGTTGGTCTCAACATGGCGTAAAAGAACGAGAACTTCTTTTGTCTAAGCACAGGCGGCCCAGACGTTGTATGTGTCAAATGAATATATTAATATTCACATGGACAAAATAGGATGAGTCGTCGAAACTCCCATGAACTAAAACAGTCCAAAAGTCAAAATATAACAAAACAAAGCTAAGATATCTTTAACTGAACGTATCCTTGTCTTTCCCGGCCGGTTAAAGTGTCATTTTGTTGAGTTTTGCCATTGCAGGTACTATCCACTAAAGAAGAATCAAAGGCTGGCTACAAAAGAAACGGACCATCTTCTCGCGCCTTGACGCAAAGCGCTATAAATTCGAGAATAATCGACGAATCCGCTCCAAACTGCCATCGGCTAATCTGCAAGGGACGTGTGCTCCTGCTTCTTGTTCGCTGGCTCCACAAAACCCATCGCAGCTGCACAATAATCGCTCGCTCATCAACAAACACTGTTGACCTTTACGCTTCGATATGACTGCAAACTACCAGGTTCAAAACGCGACGTGAATATTCAATATTCACTTAATTGCAAGTAAAACACAAACAGAAAAGAAAAAAAAATTACGCAGAACAAATAAAGTAACAAAAAGAAAAAAAAAATAACGAATTTACACACTTACATGGCAATACTTACAAATATTAAACTAGATTACAGCTGTGCTAATTCCATTTATTACTGTACTTAGTATGATCTGTAATTAATTTTTACTATTTTTGTTTTGCTTTCTTTGTGGTGAAAGTAATATAAATATTCATGGTAGGTGCAGATATTACTAATTTATGTTTTGGAGTTAGGAGACAAGACCCAGCAAGGAAAAGAAAGGTTTCCATTTTTTTATATTGCGCGGTGTCTTATTTTCTAATTGGTATATATGTCTCAGATAAAACAAGAAGTTGTTGTGAATTGGGAAACATTCTTTTGATCTGCATATCCAGATAAAGTTCTTAGCTATAAGACAACAGAAGTTTATATGGAGCTTAAAGGAAGAGCTGTCTGGCGTTAGGCCCAGAGCCGTAGTCATGTCTAAGTAACTGCCTGGTTGGAGGATCTGGCACGACTGAAGCCATATCGAGAAATTATCCCAAAAATTTTTGGTTTTTTGGCATTTCCAAAATAGATGCGTCAAATCTTCTTTCTCGTCATGGCAAAAAGTACATTTTCCATCCTCTTAAACTCCTATTTTTGCAGATAGCTGTTAGTTGGTAAACGTCTATGTAAAAATCTGAAATTAAAATCAATTAGTTTTGAGCTCGTTGTACAAGTGTTTGCTGCATGAAAAACGTTTCTCCAGTCAACATTTTTATCGGTTGAAGAGTGGATTACATGATCTTGCGTTAATTCCAGGCTAGGCCATTAAGTGATGATTTTTTAATGGCTACGGTTACGATCAAATTCCAAATCAGTCTCAAACGTCTTGAAAATTTGTACTCGTTATATTAACAGAACCGGTATATTTGATTCACCTCGACTTCAATCAGCTGAAATCCCAAGCCATTTTTGTCATCGTAGCTGTTTTAGTAATCAAGCGTATTCAGTGTGTCTTACACAAATTGCACGCTAAGTGTGCTACAATTCGCACACCTACCGTGACATATGGCACACTTAAAAAACAAAAGGTCTAGCGCGTTAAATTTACCAAAACTAAGCCAAGTGTGTCCGTCTTTGTTTTTGCAATTTAATATGCGCATATCCGTGATCTATGACACGCTAAGCGTGTTGTGCAAGCGTGACGTGACCGTGCTTTCACCTTTAGCATCAAATTCCTGTGGAGGGTCACATATGCGATCACCAGATCCCCGAGGAGAGAAATTACATCAAAGAAGGCTTTCTTCGGTATGACGATTGTGGAGCAATTACACACAAAAACGCGAAGACGTTGGAAACCAATTTCTATTTCCTTCTAAAGAGGAGAACGAAGAAGAGGATTTAATTAATTTCCATCCCTTTCAAATCGCTGTGTATTTGACACTTTTTGTCATCGGTTTTCAATAATGTTTTTGAAACAGTACCTCGTGTCTGGTTTTATTGCCAGCAGTTATTAGTCGCGTGTTTTAATTGATCCTTATGAAGTGTTTTATTGTTTTGTGTTTTTATAATAATACGTCAAGGTTCTCCCTCGGTTTTTTTTTACTGCAGAGCTAACTCGCAGAATTAGTTGACTAACGGCACGTGAAACTACAAGATTTAGGGTTTGGGTTAGGGTTTAGGGTTAACGAAAGCAATGATGATAAAAGGTGAATAGAAATTTCCAAAAAGCGAACTCGTACAAGTTGTTTCCTTAGCAAAGCGATTGCAAAAAAGATAGCGCTTTCGAAAACTGCCCGCCGTTATTTTAAACACATGATAGATACTACATGAACCAATCAGGTTAAAAGAGACCGGGCAAGCCTATTGTGCCTATTGTACTAGAGAGACGCTTATTACATGTGGGGGAAGGCACTTATTAGTATGGAGCAAGGCACATAATCCGTATGCAGGAGGGTACTAAATTAGTATGCAGGAAGACACGCATATTAATAAAAGGAAGGCATACGGAAGGCAGTGGAAGGCAACAAACAGGCGTAAAATGACCCTCTTTCACTACTAACGTGGTTGGCTGGCTTTTGTGTTATTATCTTTAACAAACCATTCATATACTGTTTACGTTGAAATTGGTTCGCGGTCAGAGAGAAAGAACGCGGTTATTATTATTATTTTTTTCATCTTTGATAAATTTATTGTGAATTTAGCTTTCTCCAAGGGTTGTTGTACAGTCTTATTATGTCCATATGCATTTTGAAAAAGAATTTAAGAATTTATTGGAGAGTTTGGCTTTAGCGCCATTCCGAAAGTCAACAGAAGAAGTCAAGGATTTCATTGCCGTAAGCCTCTTAATAATGTAGTAACGTCTACGTTCTAGTTGCTTTATCATTTTTCTTTAGCGTCATAGTTTTATCATTTCTTGTTCCGTTGGGTGTGTCCTAGTGTGAGTTGGTGCTATCTTGCTTACGCGTATATTCTTCTCATTTAATTCTTCAACTGGCTGTCTGTATTTGCTAGCACTCGTGCAGAAGAGCGAAAAAATGGCCGAAGAGAGAAGTGGAGAGCCTGTACGCATCTTTTTTAAATACCTTAGCAGTCCGCCAACTACCTCGCTCTCTTCCAGAAAAACCGTTCCTCGTGTCAAAATCTCAAATGTCAAAATGTCAAAATATGCGATGTAGGAGGGTGTCACACGCTTCATACATACAAACATACTCACATTCACACACACATAATCACATACATACACTGACATATACATACATAAACACAGCACCAGGCCTTTATTTGTGTATCTGACCCGAAATATGATTCTGTACAGGTCCGAGCGAGTTTCGAACGAGGTCGTGGTAGGTCTTGGCCAGGAAGAAGAATCATAAACTTTACAACACCTGGTTAGTGAACTTTAAACTAACTCCCAGGTAATACAATATATAAGACACACCGAGGCGGCACTTTGTATAATATTAATTTTTCATTTTTTGTCCAAACATTTGGAGAGCCAAAATAGCTGTTACCTTGAAACTGACGGGAAACCTTATTTCACTTTTTAACTGTATAAGATGTCGGCTATTATGTAATTAATAATTAATGTAGTTTAATGAAGGGAATTCCTTGAGCAAGTTTCTACTGAATGGCGGTAGGGTGAAGGGTCGTTCAGTATTGTTAACTTTAACTGACTTTAGTGAAAAACGCCTTGATAAGTTGACATCAATCTAATTACAATTCTTTCTTTTTAGAAATAAATCAGACAGAACTCTACGTTCGTTTTAAAGAAAACCAATTAAGCCCTTCGCCAAAAGGGAATAGCTTTGATGTAAACATTTCTTGGGATGAACCAATATTTAACAGGAGACTGACGGGGTATCAGTTTTCTTACCAAGTTGGCAATCGAAAAATGGTAGTGAACGAAACTGTAAGTATCTAAAATAAGTTTTCTTTTGCCGTTGAAATAAAATCAGTATCTGAAATAAACCTAGTCTAAACAGCTTACAAATGTAACCTCCAACAGATCTCTGATCGAGAGTAGTTATTGGTTTACTCCTTTCCTTGAAGGAGTACCTCTACACGCGTAGAGTGGCTGGCAACCAGGGTTAGCTCCCCGGGTCAAAACTAGAGACATTTTAAAAATGAATTCACTGTTGTACTGATTGCATCATTAGGCGGAAACATTAAGCCGTTGGAGTTGACTTCCCCATCCTCATTTTATTATTATTATTA
>NC_133202.1:35935937-36008437 GCF_958299795.1 Porites lutea
TCATAGACACAAAGAAAATTGCTTAGAATTATTCAAATCCAGGAGGCACTTTGGAGAAACTAAACAACCTAAAAACCTTAATCAGCCGCAATGAAGAACTTTTCATTTCTAAAGAGGCCAAAAAAGAAAATGCTCTTGCATCAGAGGGCAAATCATGCCGACCAGAGAAAATCAATATGCGTGTCACGACCTCTCAGTATGAAATATATTTAATAAGCGGCCAAAATTCACCTTTGCTCAGTCAAAACGTTTTAGTCCAAATCATAATCTACCCGACAAAGAAAACAATTCATTGGAGCAAGTAGCATTTTGGCATGAGGGAAAAGTCGTGTGTTGTCTGCCGATCCCCCTTTTTTACACAGGCGAGATAACAATGACTGTCGGCCGTTGCACGGAACTTGAAGAACTCTTTGCATCAACAAACATCTGACAAATAAGGCTGTTGGTAGGACACATGCAAACACCCTTTCCCCTGAGCAGCAACTCTAAAGCTTCCCTCTGCTCCGATTTAAAAAAAAAAAAAATCCCAATTCTTGCTCGAGCAAATCCAGGCAATCAACATTCGTCATTTTACAGCGAAAGCTTTGGAATCTATTCATCACGGTACGGAATATCGCGAATGACTTGTTGAAAACATTACTTGACTGCTTGTTGACAGCTTGCATCGAAATGTAACCAAAGGGAATTGCCCGTGGCTGGAAGAAGCGGGTAATTCGAACGAATATAATTTATGCAAAACGGACAGTCCGTATTTTTAGCGTCTCTCCCCAGTCTCGCTCTCTGTTTTCAGCCTCGTTCCATACCTTTTGTTTGACTGCTTGCGTGTACTTGAATATGCAAAAACACGGACTGTTTTGCAGTCTACTGCCTATTACTTGCAGAATCATTTCTTTGAAATCTTCAGTTCTATTTAACCCATTGTATCTTGTTTTCTTGTGTGTTCTTTAGCCCTATTCAGAACGGGGAGCGGCTTTTGAGCTCTCCCCTCCCCTTCGCTAAAAAGTTGAATAACTTCAAAGCTGTGCAAACTAGGACCACCAAACTTAGCTAATCTTCCTGGAATTGATCTGGAAACATTTGAAAGTCGTCGTGACGTGTACATCAACATTGATGTTACCATGGCAACCGAGTTTTGACAGCCATATTTTTCAAAATTTGCATTTTTTCTATTTTTACCGATTGAATTACATTATACTTAATTTAGCATTATTTTATCAAAGTTATTGTAGCTTTTGATGAAATCCAGGCTTTTTAGTGACTAGTTTGAGAAAAATACATGAGTTTAATATGACCAAATGGCAGATGGTAAGTTAAATTTTCCAAAGTCTTGTTCATTTCTCTCGGAATTTCATATTTTGCTGATTTTTTTTTGCTTCCTAAGCATCCTTTTTATACTCAGATTAAGTTTTCTGTTAAAAATACTTCGATTTATACGAGTTTTAAGTAAAGTGGAATACATTTTTACCTGGAGTTATGAAAACCGGGTTAGCAAATTTTTCTCAACTTCGCCTATCTAATAGCTTGTTTACTGTGTTGTTTGCTTATGTCGTTTTTTTTTTTTTGGCTTGTTTTGTGGTTAGGGATTTGTGTAGAAGTGGATGTAGACAGAATTACTATCTTACCCCCCTCCCTATTTTTTTCCCTCCCTTTCTTTCTACCCTTTCCCTACCTTTCTTTAACACAAGTGACAGTTATCAGTTTGAAATCAGCGGGCGCCTAAAGCTGGTTTCGGTGCCGATTAGCAGTTTAGTTTTATATATTGGTCACCTTGAGAAAAGTTTCCCGGAGAGCATCATGTAAAGCTCTGAGATGCGACAAAGTTATTACGATTCGCAGAGTCTGCATCGTCCAATATCGTATTATATTCTCGTTTCATTTGGCTAAACGGATCAATCACCCTGATCCGGGCTGAAACAGAAAGGTACGATATTGTTCGCTTTTTCTAAGGTGACCACTAAGTCTTTGGCCTCGGGAACAGGCTCTTAGGAGTCAAATGAATTAAGTGACAGCAAAATTGCAGGTGAACTTTGACCAGGGCCAAGACTTTCTTTCTGGTGTGAAAACAAGGCTAAGGTGATCTGCCGACCGTGTGACTCTACATCCGGGAACTTGAAAAAGAAGAGTGTAAGAGAAAAGTCCAGAGGCGTTTATCTGGCAATAGGCTGAGTTTTTCCGAGCTATTCGATGATATTTCGCTTATGTTAAACGTGAGAAGATTATGCGTGGTTGTGGATATTCTTATCAGTGCCACGAAAGTTTGTGATTGCGTGATTTCCGCATAGTGTTGACAGGTATGTGATCGCGTGGTTGAACTGCAGTTTCGCCAAAATATTCTGTGGCAACCATTAATATTGTTTCGTCGATTGTACCTTGGAAAAGCAACTCCCGACTCAGGAAAATTGGATCTAGGTCTAGTTTCAGCGGGCTCTAATGGCATTGCACCATAGGCCGGTTTTTGCAGATAAGAAGGTGATAATTTGTGTACTATGTTTCATTCAATTTGTTGTCTTTTCCATGCGGAATCCTGTTGTTTATCGGACCGCGAAAAAATTAGTGATTTGCTAACTATTTAAGTTGTTATGTAAGCCTTAACCGGGCAATCTTTCGCTGCAGCTCACTCAACTTAAAAATTTCTAGACTGAAATGACACCGCTTTGAAACTTCGCGAAGTCAGTTTACTGAATAAATGTTCTAAAATTTGCGTCATTTTAAGTTTGGACTAGCTGAAATCCTTGTAGGGACCATTAACTTACTGTCCGGCGTTAGATAAAGGCTTTTAATCGGCCTTTGGCGGATCCAAGATGGCGGATGCTTCCAGTTCCTTTTTAAGTCATAAATGACGTCATCATGACATCACTGCTATTGTTAAAGATCATTTATGTGTCACCTAACTTCCCTGATTTTATCAGAGACCTTACTATTTAACTATTTTTGGCTTTAACCCTCGGACGTACAAAGGGGAGGAGGGATGGGGGTTGCAACCCCCCCATAAGGTTTTTCTGATGTTTTCCTAGACGATAAAACGTCAGCACCTAAAGTTTTCTGTAGCTGTTCATTTATCCCTCGCGCGCATTTTGAGACAAGTTTAGTGGTGGTCAGTTACTATGGTTACGGGATATGACGCCATAAGTAGCAGGTGGTCAAGCCATTTTTGAGCGAAAATGCATTTTTGTCAACTTTTTTTCAGGAATAAAAGTAAACTTGTGGATAAAATGATGTAAAGTAATTATTTATGTGTTATTTTACATTTTAAGTGCAAAAATATTAAAATTATCACTGTTTTTACCTGATTTCTAATTCTTGATAAAATCCAAGATGGCGGCCAAGCTAGCGACCATGTTTGGTGACGTCACAGCCCTCCAGCAGCGCCACCACACATAAAATATACCTCATCTTGTAGAGAAGATCAAAGGTTCTACTGAAGGCAAAATCGTTTCGAAATATTGCAACATATCATAAGCTCGAGGGGGGTCTATCGAGGGGGGTCCATCAACCCCCCCCCCCCCCGTACCACGGTGGGGGTGTGACTTTGCGTGTACGTCCGAGGGTTAAGTCTACCTTGAGGCAATTTGGATTCTGTCAATAAATTTAACAATATGACGTGATAATGATGTCAGATTACGTCATTGTGTCAATCAAGTTATGCCCAGAAATTGAAAATGATGAGTACATCATTGTGTGTAATTTTGGTGGCCTTAGGATGAGCAGTTGTTAAGTTATAGAGGGAGGGGAGCTCCGAGGACTCCCGATTCGCAGGAAGTAAATAAAAAAGCCCGGTCTGAATAGAGTTAATATTCCGTTGTTATGAGTACATGTGCACGTTTATCTAAGCATGCAGTGCCCGGAAAGCCGTTGTTGTTTACATTCAAGATCAAGGTTGTTTCAACAGTTTTGCAGACAATATAGGTATGGCTCATAAATTTGGTCTTCTGTGTAAACCGCCTTAAAGTTGTCCTGTGTTTAATAGGCCACTTTCGAATCATGTTTATGTTGCTTGTTGACTGTGAGTAGAGATTTCGCAAACTCATTAATTATCCGCGCGGTCAAAAGCCAATAAATGACGACCATTTGGATCAGGTGGATGAACCCTAATACCTAATAAAACAACAGATAAAACACAACCAGGTTTTCATCTGAGATCAAGCTTTAAAACTCACCATATTCACATATGATTGTTTGTTAAAAACTAAAACACTACTACAAAAGTGTACTCTAAAATTGTCTGATGAAATCACTAACTAAAGGTTTAATAAAGATTTCTAAAGGAAAAGATAGTTTATTTTCTTTCCTACTATAATGCAACTATTAACCAAATTCATTTGTACAAAACAAAGGTCACAAGTTGTTGGTACAGTAATAACTGCCTAGTAAACCACTAAAGGATCCAGGGTGCAAAGAAAGTCAGTTTTACAGCCTGCCATTCGGGAAAGCTGTAGCTAGCATGTACTGTAGCCCACAAGTCATTTCAACTAGCCCCCAAACCCTTATTGATTAGCAGGATTGATTACAATCCTTCTGTAATTTGAATTTTTCAAAAAAAAGCACTTGCCTGACGGGCAAGTTAAGAACAAAAATCACTAGCCCGATGGCAAAATCCACTAGCCCTGGCCTATCAGACACTAATTTCTTTGCACGCTGAGTGTCATTTAATGAAACAACAGCTACAGATCTGGAAACAGATAGGCCAAATTAACAAAAACTAGAATAGACTTCACTGGTATAACTAAAATAATAATAACTTTATTTCTATAGCGCTCTTATCCTATGTTCAAATAAGAATGCCGGAGAGACATAATCATTATTTGTTTGTTCTTCATGAAGCTTGGTTTAATATTGCTTAGAGGTAATTTCTTCTCTAAGGCAAAGTTTCATAATAACAAGTACTGTACATGTAATTGGCAAAACTAAGCGAAATATAATAACATGCCTTCTAGCTGCCTTATCCAAAAATCATTAAGTAACTTGCACTGTTGCTGGGACAGGCAAATTTTCTCCACCATTAATTCAGGAATGAGCGTTAGGGTACAAAATATATAATCTACACTGTATTGACAGCATCTGAGTTCTTGTCCATCACAGTCTGTTTTTGTTGTTAATTTCCATGATACTGTTCTACTTTCACAAGAAGTCTGTATGACTGTTTGACATATATTACTTTTAATCAATCAGTGAAACTCTGTTAATACAGACACTGAGAGGACCATAAAAAAAAAAAAAATTAAAAAGTACTGCTAGAGAAATAAAACAGGACACTAGCATCATTAAACGTAACAATCTGTGAACATTGACATGCTGTTTCAATTAAGTAATAGTATTATTGTTTTCAATTTGATAAAAAGCACATGTACACTGTAGGTCTTATTACAGCAAACAGTTGATAAGAAAGAAACCGTATTAGTAAGATTGTCCAAGAATAGTGACCGAATCTGTTGACTGAAAAAAGGTTTTTGTATTCCTTAAGTTATTATTACTAGCATTGTCCTAATAACTAATATATAGATTTAGCCAGGGCTAAAAGCGAAGCTCCCGTTAATAATAAATTCATAATTGAAATCCAACAATAAACTTGTAATCCACAGATCAGGGCACATTCATTTGACTTTTGAGGCAAAGGCTAAGTGATTTTAGAGCAAAATAATTTGACAGTCCAAGAGTGAAACAAATTTTACATCGAGTTATTAAATAGTCTTATTTGTACACCCAAAAATAGCAATCATGTTCGATCACAGTAGATTAGGCCTGGAAAACAAATAGACCTATTCGTGTATTGTATTTGCATTAGCTGTTTCATCATAATGTGGCATTCACCAGTCTCTCCAACATTGCTCCGTTAGAGAGACTATGGATAATTGGGCAACCCCGAAATATGATTTTAAGAAACACACGCGCCACGATAGTCCTTGGTGGCAGCCAATTTACACGTTGCATTCCTCTGTCTAAAAGAGAGGCCAAAATAAAAAATCAGGCCGGATTTTTTGTGTTCGACAAGTTTAGTTCACTAGTAAATCTTGGCGACGAATCTGGCGGCGTGTAAACCAGCCTTTTAACCCATTCGCCCCTGAACCGCCCGTGCGGATCCAGGTCCTTTCTACCTTTGTGACGTCATCAGTTTTAACGGTCAAGGACAACTTTCTTCGCTAACTTGTGCAGAGTGAAGAGATCTTTCAAACCATACCAGAATGAGCACAATTCAGTCAAGGACACCGGAGAAAGAAGCAAAAAACCACGTGACATTGACCTGAAAATCTCCATGAAAATCTTGTTCCATTGCTCACCTACCTTTCCTTTCACCTAATCCTAAGATCCTAAAAGCTTTCCTAAAAACTCTTCCCACCAAAATGAAGCCTAATAAATGCCCAGCAAGAGAAAAAAAAATGAGGCGAGAAAAGCGAAAAAAGAGGGGAGGAGAGAAAGCGAAAAGTAAAAGTCAAGACTGCTGTGTCACTTTTAAACCCATGCCGCATGCCCGCATGCCCGAACTTCGCAAGCTGATATTTTGCATCTGGATCAGAAGGCCGCGAAGTGTACGACCTGTAAACCGGTTTGTGGTAAGTTTTAGCTCTTTATAGCACGACAGTGACCAGAAAACCACTCGACTAGCTTCAAAACGCGTTTTTCGGCAAAATCTCCAGGAGCGAATGGGTTAAACATACTTTTTCTCATCACGTCTCAGGTAAACAGTACTCTGAGGCCCTTTTTTATCATACAGACCTCGGACAGAATTTGTTCTTTTTTGCCCTGTTTAAACCTATAATTCTGTACCCTGCGAGCAGTGGTTTATCCACGACGATCAAAGCACGCGCTTCCTTTGCACAACAAATTATAGCATTGAATTATAAAACTTTTTCATGAAGAGAATTCTCATATAATGCCGGGACTTTTCAGTTAGAAAAATCTGGTCGTATGTGATATGCAGGGTAATAATTACGGGCTTGTAATGAAAACGAAAAAAAAAAAAATTGCCAAAATCACTTTTCGGTCAGCCGGACGGGTTCTCACTTTTGCCAGGCACCAAATTTGCAGTGCGACTAATAGAGTTACCATTTACGCTTCAACATGATAGAGAAATTGTTATGTTTAGGTTTTATTTCCCTTTATTTATTAAACTGTGTATGGTTTTGTTATGTGTAATCAGCGAGCGATCAGCGAATGATATTTACGCGCGGCGTTTTGAGTATTCCTGCATGCGATGTTTATGTTTGACTGGAAATAACCGGTGCAGCGATAAAAATTGCGAGAGGGACTACTAACAATCAATAAAATAAATATAATTCGGTGAAACATGTACAAAGACAATAATTTTCATTCACGAAGAGAAGTATTGATAGTAAAGTGTCTCTGAAAATAAAATCATGAGTCAGGTAAGCATAAGCTTATTTATGTTTTAAGCCGGCTCCCGGTGTTTGCTCTTTTTCAAGATGAACTCGAGGCAAGAAAATCGCTTGGAGCTTTCGGTTTACAGCCAAAATCATAACTAAATAATCGTCGGAACCTTTTCTTTGAATTTGCGGTCAAAAAATGTCTAAAGGCTTTTTAAACCTGATACTATTGTAGGCTAGATCATTGCTCGTGTATAAACTTGAGACGCATAAACCACACGCTCGACTTCAGGAAACCAAAAAAAAAACACATCAAAGACAATAATTGCTTAGGCTTACCAGTCGAGATGCTGCTTCTGAAGGTCATCAAGTGCTCCAGAATCGCGTGAGACTTTTCAACCCTCTTACGCCTCAAACAAGGACAAGTGAGTAAGCTCTTTTTTGAAAACGATGCCATCCGAAATCGGATTTCCAATGACTTTGACAAGCGGTGCATTTGTCAACAAAAAGCGCAATAAACAAACCAGCCATGAATTACAGAACAATCTTGATAGCAGCTGTATTTCATTTTGTACACCAAGTAGAAAAAGACAGTTTAAAACATCACAAGATGACACAAAACTCTGTCAGCTCCAGCTATCAGTAAGCAAGTTTCCAGACGCTGCATAAATTTTCCGCATGAACTCACCTGTCAAATTTTGACCAATCAGAACATAAGAATTGGACGTAGAGCGTGATCAACGCGTGACAGTGAGAAAAGTCAAAAGCGATTGCCTTCCCTGCATGTAAATGTAAAAGCCGGTTGAATTTTCGCGTCCGAGGTCAGTTCGAAATCAACATTTTAAAAGTGCTGCTCATGAACACGACTTCTTTCATATGCATTTTAAAAAAATTGAACTTGAGCCTGTGATCATTTGAAAAGTATCAACTTGTCAGTGGATACCTTCAAAAAAACACTTGAACTCAGTGGGTCGATACCTGAGCCCGCGATACGGTCAGGCGATACTGGTCAGCAGAAACACTATTTTGACAGCTGTCAATTAATCAAAACATGGATGTAGAATATCAGGTTGTAGGCTCCCAAACTAGCTAGAAAGTGTGA
The DNA here is from genome assembly GCF_958299795.1 of Porites lutea. Classification (NCBI taxonomy): domain Eukaryota; kingdom Metazoa; phylum Cnidaria; class Anthozoa; order Scleractinia; family Poritidae; genus Porites; species Porites lutea. The sequence continues at coordinate 35,944,359 of NC_133202.1, forward strand.
GATTAAACATTGGTATGCCTGTGGTGCGGACGGACGGAAGGTCGGGTGGTCGGTGTACGGTCACGTGATTGCCGAATTTTCTAGGATGGATAGATTTTCTAAGCTATGGGGCTTCGAATTGAGCCCGTGATCAAATAAAATATCAGCGCAAAACTTTAAACACTACGTGACCTCAATGGATAGGAAAATGAGCCCGCGATACACACAGGTGATGATGGTCAGCGTATACTCTAGTTTGACAGCTGTCAATTAACCTTCATTAGAATGGCGAATATTAACTTAACAGACTACGAATTAACAGACTACGAGTGTGAGTAAGACATATCCGTCCGCCATGTAGTGGAAAATGCCAGATCGTGTACCTGAGCGAACCTGAGCCCACGTTATTAGTTTTCTGATAGTGGTCTGCACATGTCCCATTTTGACAGCTGTCAATTGACCTTAATTTGGCTTGCCAATATAACTTTAAACGATTGTCAGCCAACTGACAGCCTTGCCCGGCGTAGTTTCATTTTTATGTTGAATTGGTAAGTGTGACATATTATATCAGCTTATATGTAGGGGCAAAAGGACTGGTCTTTCATCTGAGCCCGCGAGATGGTCATGTGATAACTGTCAGCGGATGTCTGATTTTGACAGCTGTCAATCTAATCGTACTCATACGGATGGCTTACATAACTAAGAGGCTAGTCAAGTTGTGCAAGATCTATTGTGACATTTGACATCGGCTTACATGAAGTGTGTGTACGGGTGAGCGGGCGGGCGTACGCTACGTCATAACCAAATTTTCTCGGATGGATAGTTTACCAAATTTTCTTACCCATGGTGCTCTGCTTCGCGCGCGCGAGAGCTCCGCTATTAGTCAATGGGTGTCTGTACAAAATTGTTTGAATTTAGAGAAAAAAGTGAGGATTCACTCTCATACAGATGTAGGTCCTAAGAAAACGTTTTTTTAGGAGTTGATAAATTACTGTTATTCAGTGCATAAGGAATATGAACCAGGCAAACAAAATTGATGCTAGATACAGTGTAGCACAGGCTATAGAGAAACTGGCAGGGATATCTGCGTAGCTTAAATAAACAACAGTTCTTTGGGATTGTCAGCGGATACCTTGTTTTGACAGCTGTCGATTGATCACAACATTGTTGTCTAATATGTGTACCGCTTCGCGCGCGCGGGAGCCCCGCTATCAATTCGGTGACGCCACATAACTCGGCTGCTTCGCGGGCTGTTTTCCGCATTCCCAAAATCAGTCATATAATTCGCCATTGCAAATTCGATTGCAGGGCGGATGCTTTTTTCTAAAAAAACTCAAACGACATGTTCTTTTCAAATTGGAACAAAGAACCCGACGAAGAAAAAAATTATCGTTGAACCGAGTTTTTTCACAAGTTGGACAATAGCAAATGAAAAGTGCACACGTGCGCACATGCAAGAAAACAAAAGTATATACATGGATAATAGAAAGACTGGATAGGAAAATGGCTGACGCGATCGTTTCCAACATAGTGGAAAAATGTGACGTCACATTATCGAGAGCCATTCAACCTCATTCGACGTTTTGCGCGTCTTATGTTTCGTCGCATATTTCACTATACATATTGGCCATGTTTTGAAGTAAAGGATGAAGAGGACTTGCTCTTGGAGAAGACAGTTAGAGGGTACAGAACCGGTAGAGGCAAAAGACAGAGTAAATGATTATGAAACTTGTGAGAGCGACGAATGACTCCAGCGCCCGATAATTTTATGCACCAAACGGAAAGCCTTACTACATAAAAAGTATGCGAAAACTTACATGTGTACAGCTACAAAACACCTATAAAAAAGGCACAGCCTAATTTTCTTCAAACCACAAGAAAACTGGAAATAATTTAACCTTTTTCATCAGGGTTTTCACGATTTCTTTTCTACTTTTATCGACAAGCTCAGCGAGTGTCAAATTTTATAAGTTAACAACCCTTGACAAAGTGATTTTATTAGTGGTAAAAGTACCCAGCTCAAACAAGCGTTTAATTTTCCCTTCAATTTTATTTACGGACAACCAGTGACAAGAAATCATATTTGAGAAATATAAAGAAGTGGGGACAAGCTCACAGCATAGAAAGGAAATTTGCTTGCGGACCACCGCGGAAACGCCGTTTCTAAACTTTTTCAAATCAATTTTCATTGTGAAGCAAGTTGTTTTGTCATTTTCAGGTATAAATGTACAGTGACCCAAGGTACTTTTCGGTCAGGTCTTTGAAAAAGCGAACTGCAACGCTTTTAAAAATGTTATGTACAACGGTTAATTGTTAACTACTAGAATACAACTGAGAAGCAAACTCTCCTGGTTAATAGTAGAACCTTCACTTCTTTTTCATTAGGAAACACCTTTCTTCCGTAAGGCTTAATAAAACCTAGAAATGTATTATATTTGAAATACTGACCTTTTTTCAGAATGAAACAAAGTTTAAGTTTTTGTGTAGTGTTAATGATATGGATAGGGAATACTGTAAATCACCTCTCATGACCACTGAAATAAAGATAAACTCTGTTCCCAACGAAAAATAGAAGCTGCTTATATGTATGCAAAAAAAAACAAAAAAAAAACCAGTAACATCAGGGGTTATAGGGTTTTTGTTTAGTCTGAGATAAGTGGATGAGCGATTGAAAAAATATGACTGTCTGGTCACACTATCATGTTGTAGAAAACAAAATGCATACCCCAAACAAGTACAGGTAGATGTTTTATTAATTTGATTTAGAATATACCTTGGTAAGGTTTATCATGTACAGGTACATTGTTGCTTTGGATCTCTAAAAAACCGAATACAATAATAGTGGTAATCAAGTCCATCTTTGGTTTGAAAAACAATGTGATTCAGATATAGACCGTTTCAGGGACGAACACTAACCAACTTAAACACATGACTCTGTAGCTAATACAAGCATTGACCCTCAAACACAGTCAATTTGTCCCACTCACAAATAAGTAATAAATACACTTCAGAAGTGATCAATAAAGTTTCTTATCATAAATGATTTAGACACCACCCTCTGGCTCTCATGCATGACAAAAGCAGCTTTGTTTCTGTTTAATACAGAAAGATTGATTGATTTGTGCCCTCTCAGAAGAGTACTTGACCACAGTTTTACTGTCTTCATTGACTATGTGTGTTTGGCAAATCCTACAAGAAAGAAAAACAAAAAAAATGTAAAACACTGTTTAAAAAATAACAACAACACTTAGAAGCCTAAACGGAGGACAAAAATGTCAATAGGTGTTTTCCCATTGATGCAACAATTATTTATAGTTTATGTAAGGGAAAAGTACAAAATTTATTCGAGTCTCTTCAGTGCCTTCGAATACAAGCTGCGAGGAGCGACGTGAGGCGATTGTATTCACTGGATATGTGATATAGTAGTTTTATTTCAACATTAAAAGATTAGCGAAATTAAGATACTACTTTACGAACAATATAGCAGGGTTAAACTAGGATATTACTTGAGCGGAACAGTTCTCAACACAAACTTGTCGATCGATCGGAACTTTACACACCGTGTGCGTACCCTTGCTCGGCGCCAGCTCCGAACGTAGTCAGTTTCAGCCATTTTCAAATGTCATTTATGGCTGACAAATAACAGCATTCAGTCTGTAACTATGCCTATGCCACGATTCCATTCTTAAAACATCTGTCAATCGTAGTTAAGAACACAAACAAGAAGAAACCTTCATAACAAAGGCGACCCAAAACAGTGGCCAAGTGTACTAAATATGGCTCTGGTAAGGTCAATTTCTGGGACGCAATTTTCTCAAAGACAAGGACAAATAACACAAAACAACAACAAGAAGTGCTTACCTTGAAGGTTCAAGTGTGGCTTTGAAGGATCGCCATCGCCGTAAGACAACAAACGAAGGAAAAAACACTCACCAAAAATTAAAGTACAACTAAAAAATCCGAAAAAGAACAACATGCAGGCAAAGAAACCCTACATTTCGACTGGTTTGCGCCACATTTTCGCCAGCGTTTCGTCACAAATCTCCACTATGATGGAACCATCCAACGCCATCTTGGAGCACGAACCAACCAATCGGCGATAAGAAATCAGCGCGCGTGACATAAGTTTCCTATCCAGTCTTTCTATTATCCATGGTATATATCTATCTATATATCTCTCTATATGGAAACCTTTTTGAAAACGGGTGTATATATATATATAAAATAAATAACGTTTTTTCGGACTGTGTAGTGAAATAAATAATTTAAAAAACAACATATTGGTTTTCTTTCAGGCTACTCCCAAATACAATTATACGTGGTTGGAAGGAGAAGAACAACTTGGGAAGGCAACGGCAGAAGGTATCAACGACAAAACTTAAAACGTTTCTTAAATAGTAATTGATTATTTACAGCTTTAGGGTGGTTCACATTATAGTTTGCAGTATTTTTTACGCACTCTTACTCATATAGATCTACACTACAAGAAGCCCTTACTCGCCTCGTAATAACGGTATCAAACAACAAATTCAATTCACTGCTAAATTTTACCTGGAATGCGATAAACAATCACAAGCATAGAATATTCCAAGCATACTAAAAATACTGATCCAGAATATTTAATTGTTAATGAAGGTGTATCGCAGAGGTCAGGATTCGAATCCTGGCAAGCCTGAATTTTTTCACGCTTTTTTTTTGCAACTGGATATAGTTACGTATTTAGCTATGATGATCTTCTTTGCATTTATTTTTTCATCCAGTCGTTCAAATATATGAAAGTCACATATCCATCATTTCAAAACAATAAAGATAATGTAGCTCTCTTCCAAAGAGCTACACCGATACATCTTAAGAGGCTGTCTCAGTAAAAATCGCTCACTCAATTTCGCGTGAAAAATTATTTTGCCTGAAACTCTGGCAAGTGAAAAGCCTTATCGAGGCTATAACTAAAATAGGTTTACTTTGATTCCCAATAATTTTTCTGCCCGCGCTGAGTATTTTGTCCTGTCACGGCCACTTTGCACCTCTAGAAAATCGAAAATTGGAAATTTCTTGCAGCGCCGTAAAATGTTTGCTTTGCACCATCTGCCAATGTATTTTATACCTATTTATTGGTAAACACCACTAGTTTTTCCTGAAAGTAATTATAATTATTCATTAGATTCAGCTGAAAAGACAAAATTAAGCGGCAAAATATGACGTCAACTAATTGTCTTGGAGCGAAAGACGAAATATGACCCTGATTTAAAAGCTAAATTCTGACGTTTGGGACCTAGTTGAAAGGTCTAGACAAAATAGACGAAAAGATCGATAATCTATTACTAAGAATATACAAAAGCTAATGTACAATTTCAGTATTTTAAAAGTTATGACAGTTTGCGTCAAGGTATATGCGAGCTTATCAATATTTTCAGCTCCAGCTTAACGGATCTATCTCGTGCAGATTTTGTCAAAAGTACGGCTTACCTCACCACGCAGTTAACAACAGTTAGTTCTAGTTTGCCTATGTAATTTTTTTGTTTGATGTTTTTGGTTTCCCCCTCGCTTCATGCTTGGTTTTTATTTTGCATATTTATATATGCTCATCTCGCACCTGCGAAAAGAAGTGTCACATTCTGATTGGTTGTTTGTTTGTAAACTTGAGACTAACCCACGAACCCTGCTTGGGTATAACTATAGTTAGTCTGTATTGTTTTGGATCACCGAGGCGTAAATTTTCTAACTATAGTTAGAGCGAACAGAGAAGCGGTCACATTACCGAAATAGCTAACTATAGTTATCACCGTCTTAACTATAGTTAGTAGCCCAGATGTGACCGCAGCCAATAATAGATTATGAGGCCTCACTGGTGTCTGGGGAAAGAAAAGCCGGTGCGTCTTGGTTGAAGGTATGTTAGGAATGCTATTACAATGTACTAGCATTCCTTTGCGGTACTTACAGTCGAGACCCTGTGCGTCCTGCCATGCCTTGTAAAGCCCGCTGAATAGAGGGTTTATTCGAGGTTGTAGCTCTTAAATCTCAATTTTCTGACCCAAAATTAAACCTGATTAGTTCATTTTCTGATTCTCGACAAACTCTCAGCTCGGACAGTTGTTTCACCGAGCTATTAAGCTCGAAATGTGACACAGTTTCACCCCTTTTGAGCTTTGGCCTGTAGGCATGGGATTCAAATATGGCCACATACCAGCAGAGTATGGCTCAACTTGTAAGTCGGTGCCAGTAATGAACTAGGTAAGCCGTACTTTTGACAAAATCTGCTTGAGATAGACCCGTTATGCTAGAGCGGAAAACATCGCATTAGCTCGCATATCCGTTGATACAAACGGTTATAACTTTTAAAATACTGAAATTGTACATGAGTTTTTGTATATTATTAATAACAGATGATCTATCTTTTCGTCTATTCTGTCTAGAGCTTCAAATAGGTCCCAAACGTCAGAATTAAGCTTTAAAATCAAAGTCATTTTTGGCCTTTCGCTCCAAGGGCATTAGTTGAGGTCAGATTTTGCCGCTTGATTTTTTTTTCAGATAAATTTAGCGAATAACTATTACTTTTAGGAAAACCTAGTGGTGCTTAACAATAAACAGGTATAAAATACATTGGCAGATGTTGGAAATTAAACATTTTACAGCGCTGCAAAAAATGCCTCATTTTCAAGACTTGCAAACTGGTCATGGAGGTACAAAATACTCAGTCCCCCGCCCCCCCCCAGCACGACCAGAAATATTATTGTGAGTCAAAGGAAACCTATCTTAGTTATAGTCTCGACGATAAAGCCTTTCACTTGCCAGAGTTTCGGGCAAAATTATTTTTCAAGGGAAATTGAGTGGGCGGTTTTTACTGAGACAGCCTTCTTAACCTTTGCGACAATGTACCTGCTGAGTACACCCTGAACCCGCTTGAACCTAAAAATCTGTTAAAAATTCTTATGATTCTTAACATTGTGATTGCAATTAATTGATAAAAACTGAGGTCTTGCAGGTACTTGTTTTTGAGCCATTCGAAGTTAAAGCTAAGAGTAGTAGTAACTTTAGCAGAATCATGAAAATGTAATGCGTAAGTTGAACAAATTAAAATGTAAACAACCACTAGGCATATTTTTTTTAGCATCGTAGAATAAATTCATAAATTAAAGTAAAAGTTGTTAAACAGTTCTGCAAGTGAAACAATGCAAGCAATAAGCTGAAAAGAAACTGTTATAAATCCTCAGTGTACATGGTTACTTATTCGTTGGATTAATTTCAATGCTATTTATGATAAAACTTTATTGGAAGTTACAATATGCAACAACATATAACTTCTTATCCGTGTGGGCTAGTGGCCTTGCTAACCTATTGCCACGAATTATTAAAGAGTTTTCATCTTTTTTTTTTTTCAAATACCTTTCTGTCCGTCGGCGAGTTTCTGGGAGCATGGGATGACTCAAAATATAACACTTAGAGGTGAAATTGCGCGACCCAGTGCCTTCACATCAATTTTATCGAACGTCCTGGGAGACAACGCAGGGTCTTGGATGATCGAGGTCACTTGAAAGTGAATGTCCCTTGTCAATTGCAAAAAACGTTCTTATTGATTTAAGGGTTAATTACAAAAAAAAAAACTGTCAGGCAATAAGACGATGCCATATTTCCTCGAATATTGGACGGAGGAAGATTCTTCTCCTCTCTGAACAGAATCGTGTTGGCATTCGAGAGACAGCGTCAAAAGAAGGGAGACGAATATTAATATTATTTTTACTATTATTTTTATTAGTAGTAGTAGTAGTAGTGGTAGTGGTAGTGGTATTTTTTCATAAATTTCCACCAAAGGAGGTCGATCGGTTATTAAGGAAAGTTTTTAAGTAATGATCCAGGTAAGTATAGTAGTTTCAATTTTTTTAAAAACGTGTGTAAGAGATCGTGGGGATAGCTTAAGCCGATTTCTAGGAAAGAAGGATTTGATTAGTATGTGTTGAGGCGCTCTTGTTAGCGGTTCTACTTAAACAAATAAGCGAATAAATTTGAAACCACTCGATAGATTTTTTTTTATAAATTAAAGGTTCTCGAGATTAACTTCTTTCTTGCAATCTGCTAAGCCGTCCACATGATCTTTCACACACGTTTTTAAAAAAATTGAAACTACTATGAGGTAAAACTGCATTTCAAAAGCGCTTCAATTTCTACGGATAACGGTTGAACATCAAGGTTGTCCAGTTTTTACCGTGGTGTTTCTGACCATAAATACTTCATCCTAAAACATCTCGATATCGCTCTAATGACTTATAGATTTTGCTTAAACTTCACGAACATCGACGCGGATATTTGAGGAAAAGGCTCCCGAGAACGGTTTTGGAAGAAGAGTCCCCAGTGCCGAGAAATACGGCTGCAAGTAAAATAAGTAATGGCGTCATTTCGTTGCTGTGACAACTCCGATTTCATTGTAATCCTGATAATAACAAATTTTTATCTTTGTCTAATACAGCTGTGATGATAATTTTTATGTAGTTTATTGACGATGTAGTTTATGTTCAAAAGTGGAAGATATTGACCCTGAAAAACCCAGTCGAGCCACTTTAACAAACCAATTAAAAGTTATAGTGCAAGTACAGTCCTTGATGTATTTGTGAAGCTCGTTCCACAGTTTCAGCGCCGCAACGCTAAAACACCGTTCTGTTAATTTTGATAGCGATTTGCTTTCTTAATTGAAGGCAAGGCCATAAATAGCTATGAAATTATTTTCATTTTTATAAATGGTATCTTAAGATAAGTACGTCTTTTAACTGGAGGTATACTCTTGTGAAAGAGGAGGTGCGCTTCGAATGATGATGACGATTAATGCATTAGGGGGACGGCTTGTGTTCGGGACATTATTTCTTTATTACAATTATTTCTATTCTATGGTTTTAGTTCCACCAGACGACGATGTCGAGGTGCGAAATATAGAAGTCGGCGAATTTGCACCAGAAAAAGGAAATAGCACATTTTCAGTGAAATTTTCGTGGACTGGACCAGTGTTCAACTTTACTCTATATGGCTATCACTTTAATTACGAGCTGACAGGATACAAAAAGCATGCTATAACGATCAAAGGAGACGTGGTATGAAATTTTAGTTAAAGTTTGAGTAGTACAATGTCATGAAAGATATTTTTCATCGTTTCTAATGTCTATAAAGTGTTTTGTTATATTCCTAGACTTTCACTCAACTAAACAGGGCCTGCCATTGGTTGGTTTTTGGTCACGTGGCCTTGACTAAAATCAAATGTATCCCGATCGCGATACATTAAGCAATGTACTCCGCTCGGGCTACATTACAGCACGTAATCAAAGCATGGTGGAAAGTGGTGTGACAGAAGGCGGGAAAAACACTGCCAGTTTTCTTTTTCGTGAATGAACACAACAACTTGAACACAAACACGAAGCCTCAAGCTAAAAAGCAACGATTTTTAAGTCATCCCAGAAGAGAAACAGCAACTAGTGGAGAAAAAAGATGCAGATGATATAATGAAAGTACTTTGTAAATCATTCATTCAGTGGTTTTAAGAATTAAATTTGTGTTGTTATAAGTATCGAGTCGACTGTTTTGGTACGCTCCGGTTATTCTTTTGTTGCTGTTGAAGTGAAAGTCTAGAAATATAACAAAACACTTAATGTCAGGTCCCTCGGGAAACCAGTTAGTTTTGTTTCCCCTCGAGTCCTGATGATTCCCTGGACTTCGTATCGGGAAACATCAGGACTCTCGGGAAAACAAAACTAACTGTTTCCCTCGGGATCTGATATTAAGTGTATATTGTTTATCGTTTGTCTCACGATTGTCACTTAGATATTGATCGCGGCGTTTAAACCGCGCATTGCACGTCTTCATCAGGCGGTAGTGTCGATTTACTGAGTAGGACTATTTCTACCACCTTGGTTGTCAGTGATTCGTAAAGCACGAACCTCGCTGATGGTTGGCGGGTCTCGATCCTAATTATTATTGGCATTATAAGAGGAGGAAAATGTTCCCTCAGCGGTCCGCTGAAGTAGCGATCGACTGCTGTGTTGTCTGATCGTATAGGCATCCACGCTTCAGGAATCTCAATTCCTTTGTCCCTGTTAATATTGTTATGGTGAAGTCTTGTGCGAGTAACCTCTTAAACTCTACGATAATCCCAGTGAGGGTATCGGTCAATAAACTTGATTTCGTCCGAAAGTGGATAATAGCGACCTTAAGCAAACCTGGACGGCGACCAAGAAGACGTCAACCGAAAGTCACGACAGCCATTCTGAAAATAATTTATATATTCATCTTGAAGTCCACCTGAGGTCGCGGTGTCGAGTTCCAGCATTTTGGTGGTGTCTCGAGAACGTGAGTTTGTTTGGTTTTTTATCCTTTCAAACCACATACTTTCGAAGGAGAGTCTTTGCTGATGTCCATAGCATTGACTTTAGATCACAGAGACGATTTTCGTTTTGTTTTGCTTCCTTCCTGTGAGAAAAAGTTAACGACCTTTTCTGAAGCCCGAAGAGCAAAGTTCCCGCCATGCCCAAAAATGGGTAAGCTTATTAAAATGTAATCTTTTTAGCGGGGCTCAAGGCACACGGGAAGTATTCGCGAACGAAGATTTATAGCTAAGAAAATTTGGTGATCTATCCATCTGAGAAATCCGATTCCTCGTTTTTTTCTTTCTCTTCGAGAGATTGTGGGGGCAATGTTGTCTCACTGCAAGTTGGACTTAAACCAATGTCTTTAGGGCTCGCTTCAGAAGAATTGTTTGGCTCAAAACAATCTTTTGGAATATCAGACTCACCTAGATGTGGCTCGGCAGGGTCATCAAAGGGGGGAGGGTCAATTTGCCTCAAATTAGAACCAACAAACGGCTTCATACGATTTGCGCGGCAGGAAAAGCAACTTTTTTATAGGTAATCGTGCGCAGCTTAAAACTAACTGGTGACATTTTCTCCACAACTCTGTATGGACCCAACCAGTTATGCATCAACTTTTTGAATAACCCTTTTCTAGTTCTTGGGGTATAGACCCAAACACGTTGAACAACTTCGAAAACAGGTTCTTTTGCCCTTCGATTGTCATAATCCTTCATTTTTTGCTTTGTACGTTGTAAATTTCCTCTTGCTAAATTTTGCGTTGCGCCAACTCGTCCTTTTCGACAACACGTTTACGATGATCAAGGACCGAAGTGTCCGAATCGTTTAACCTCAGGAGTCAAATACTTAAAGTCAATGGGTAAACGAGGATATCGCCCATAGAGAACGTAAAAAAGGGGAGTGCCCAATTACTTCTAAACAGAGGTCCTATGCGCGAACAAAATGAGGGGTATGAATTTATCCCTATCTTTCTGGTTTTTGGAAACGTGCATCGACAAAGACTGACACAAGCTAGAACTAAATCTTTCTACAAGACTATCGGTTTGCGGGTGATAACGAGAAGTATTGACCTTTTGAATTTGAAATATTTTACAAACCTCTGCAACGACCTTACAAAAAAATTTAGCTACCCTGTGTCTTTTTTGTTCATGAGATAAAAATACGTACCGGCATTAGAAAGTTCAGATGAATACAATAGAACAATGCAGTATAAAAAGATTTAAAAGTATAAAAAGGTTTAAAATGTTAAAAAATGTTCATATCTCTATACATAGAATCATCATAAATGGTCGTATTTAAAAAGTAATCTATTTAAAAACGTATTCTTAAAACTTTCCGTGTTTATCTTGGGCCTATGGCCGCCTTTGTGTCTCAGGTCGTATTTTAAATCAATCTTCTCTTGTGTAAAGCAGACCTTGTGGGGGTGGTTATCACACTGTTTAACTTTTTTTCAAAATCATTTTATCCTGTTTGTGCAGTGGACATCTAATGTTTTACGGCGCGAATATAAGACGTAAGTTATGGCATCGGTCTAAAAATTGCTGAAAAATATTAAGATCCGTGCCGGAGGCACCATAAAGAGATAACCAGTAAGTTACGTTAGGGAGGATGATGTTATAGAAAAGGTAATCAGTTTGCCTGGCTGTAACGCTCTTTTCTACATAGTCTTAAAACGTGATGTAGACATTTGTTGGCCTTGCACAGTTTAGCTTTTGTATTGTCAGAGAACGTACAGTCATTCTGAAAGGTCAAACCTAATATTTCAAGAGTGGCATGTTGTGGTGTATTGCATACAACAGGATAGGACGTCGAGTTCCCTTTCTTTTTGCTGACAAGTTCTTTACACTTGTTAAGGTTACACCTCATAGAATTACAGTTCCACCAGGTCAAAAACTTCTCCACTAACCCACTTGACGTATCTCTTACCACTTTCCACACTGGTGCGACGATACCAGAATCATCTGTATGCTTACAAAGGATGGGAGTGGAACCTTGATTGATTTCAAGGTCATTCAGAAACACGCTGAATAGATAGGGGTTTCTCACACTATCCTGCGTTGTCCCCTTACTTATTCCTCTGCACTCGTGAAAGTGGTTGTCGTGTACTATACGTTGTTCTCTATTACTCAGGAAACTGTGATACCAGGTGATGATATAGGCATTCAGTGGCAGCAACTTTAGTTTATTAGACAGTAGCTCGTGCCTTACTGAGTCGAACGCTTTGCTAAAATCTATGGCCAAAACTCCTACTGCCTCACAGTCTGGATTATCTAAGTGTTAGTTGATGAATCGCTGGGTCGATAACAGTGCATTAGTGGAATTTCCACTTTCAAGATAGGCAGATTGAGTGGTGCTTAGATTCTCCTCTACAGGCTCCTCCAAAAAGGCGTTATTAACAGCTTTCTCAAACGCCCTGGCTATAAACCGGAGTACAGGGTGTCCCAAAACTTCATTCCTCTAATTTCATGCCGAGTATCTTTTGATCAAAACTTTATTTTTACATGAAATTGCTAGATGTTTATTTCTCTATCAAGTACAAGTATTTAGAATTTCAGTAACTGGCATGCCCTTTTTGTTTTGTTTTGTTTTGTTTTTGTTTTTCATCACATTCTGTAGCCGTTGAGGCATGAAGTGGGATACAGCGTATAGACCCACAAATGATCCATTTGAGCTTTTTTATCACCTGGTGCGCAGGATCCAGTTCAACCCCCAAACAATATTTGTTTAGTTTAGGAAGCTGAAAAAAATATATTTTGGGCATTCATCCAAAAAAGATAATCATCCTGGCCCCCTTCCGCAGCAAGGCTTTTGTACTTTTTTACAAATATGAAACGAGCTGCTTAATTGGCAGACTAGGCAGAGGTTTTTTTTTGCCATCTCAGGGGCCTCTAGTTTTAAACAGTTTAAACAGCTTTTCATGACCCTTTTATTTGGCTTGCTAACTATGTGAGACTGAGCTTCCTTGTCGAGTCTCCTATTTTGTATCTAGCCTTCCTTAAAACTAGTTTAGCTGCTTTATTCAGGGCTTTTGGTCTTCCCCTTAGTTTCTTCTCTTCAAAACCTTCATTTCTCCATGATCATTCTACCACCCAACATTCGAATTTTTCCCGTTTTTTAGCAATTTCTACAACAGATAAGCCAGTAATAAATCGAAGTATACAGGCTTACGCACTCTCGCAGCTGAACGTTTTTGCGTTAAGGGGGTTTATCTTTCGTGATATTCACACAAAAGATAAAAACAAGGAAGGAGTTCGAGCAATTCGGGCTATGAAATACAAAAAATATGTGGCTGAGAAATATACTCGCGCACGCTCACCTTTGGCGCGGAAGTACACAAATCGAATATTCGAGTCAAAAGATGACACAACAAGTATGAAAATAGTGAATTGTATTGAAAGACACAACTTTTGTTGAAATGATTTGCTTACCAAGTCCAATCGTACTCAAATACAGACTTATGAAGTAGAGGAACGAACTTTTGGGACAACCTGTAATATTTATCCCACGGTAGTTAGACCTTTGTCTGGGTGTGTCCACCTTGGGTATCGGATCAATATTCGATCTTTTCCATGATACAGGCCAAGTGTGCGTGCGCAGAGACAATTTCCAAATGACTGAGAATTGCTGTAAAAATCTCAGCATATTCCTTCCACTCCCAAAAAAGAATGCCATCAGGACCCGTGGCCGTTCGTTAGATATTGCTTAGAATTTTCTAAACGAGTCTCTCAGGAATCTCTGGAGCTTCGATTTCCCTCCCGATAACCACATCAACTGGTACAACCTAATTCAAGTCCGTACAAAGTTAATGAAAATAGTCATTTAACTGGTTGGCGAAGGTGTTGTCTAATACAACCGAGTTAGAGTGGTTACGACCTTATGTGATGTTGTCTACTGTTTTCCACCAACCAGCACTTCCACCGTCTCTACATTTGTCGAGTTTGGAAATTTGACGATCTTCCCTCTTGAGCTAACTCAATTTTTCGCAAGAATCATATGGACACCTAGACAAACAACCAGCATTACCATGAATTCTACCAGGGCGATGAACTATATCAAAATCATACTGTTGCTAAAGAAAGGCCCATCTTTGCAAGACGACCAGAAGCATTTTGAACTTTCATTAACCAACGATGCAAACTATGATCAGTTACAACAGTAAACTTGCCATTGTGTAAATAAGGCTGAAATTTCTTAATTCCCTCAACTGGTGCGGGTGCGTCTCTCTTAGTTAGGAGCTGAGAAAGAAACTTAACAACTTCAAGAAAAATATGTTCATTAGAGACGTTCTGGGGCTGGCAATCTGTAGATCACGCATGTTGACATGTGACGGAAGCTTGAGGTTTCAACATTGGCAAGACAATAGGCTCACATGGATTACACACAACATCACTAAACTCTTGAACATTCCTTTTAGTAACATTTTTGTCCGAATTTATCAGAACTAGATTCCACTGAAAAATGACTGTTACTTGTACAATTTTCAAGCGCTCCCATCACGAGTTCACTACCACACACGAACGGGGCGCTAGCCAGTCTAACTGAGCGCCCATTTTTCCCTGCTGAAAAGCAGTTAGCATATTGTTTTCCCGACACAGACGTCTGAAGTTGGGTTTCGAGTTTCTAAATCTGCCCAATTTTGACTTTTACCAAAAAATACTGAATACTGAATACTGAATTTTTGCGACAGCACTTCAAATGACAAAATTTCGGCCTCTTTTTAAGTCTTAAACCACAGACTGGCATGTTTTTTGAGAAACAGAAGAAGACCAAAGGCTAACTTCTCTACATCCCAACCATTTAACTTACCGGCGCGACAATAATTATCAATAAACTCGCGTAGATCTTCTCTCTTGTCGCCATAGAATAATGGAAATTCAACTGCAACCCTATACATTACTTAAATACAAGGTTGGGTCATCATGATTTTGTTTTACATATGACCAGACTAAAAAAGAGTCCCTTTGTTCTTTTGCAATACAGATTACAGATTTCCAGGGCGGATCTTACACTCCTGACATGTTTTTCACCAAACCATGCACAGCAAAATAGGAGGGCTCTCCACCAAAATATGTAGTGTGTTCAAGCAACTCGCTTGATTATTCCACTTAACAGCAACTCAAGTGAACATAACTACAACATAACTATAAACTCCCAAACTGTACATAACTACAGCAAAACCAACTGCGCCAAATGTTGGAAACTTAAATAACTTAAATGTAGGTACCTTCTGGCTTGCTGAACATGAGAATTACGACAGCACTTCCTAATGACCTAAACGAATTGGTGATCACCAAAGTGGAATAAACAAACCTATAAGCCAGGTTAATAATGCCAGGCACAAGAAGACCAATGAAAGCTTGACAACTAAGGCCACGAGACTCTACCTTAAACCAAAACAGAAACTCTGAGGTAGGTAACAAACAAGGTCAGCTATGATCCCAAAACGTGCCTACTTCAAGGACGGACAATCAAATCGAATAAATGTCACTTATAATGAAACACTAAACCC
Organism: Porites lutea; assembly: GCF_958299795.1. Taxonomy (NCBI): domain Eukaryota; kingdom Metazoa; phylum Cnidaria; class Anthozoa; order Scleractinia; family Poritidae; genus Porites; species Porites lutea. The sequence continues at coordinate 35,960,190 of NC_133202.1, forward strand.
CTTAAAAAGGAAATAAAATTCCAAAACCTGTCGATACAAATACGGACTCTCGTCTAAATTCCCTACAGACCACCATACCCGTGCGTGACAACAATAACGACACACCATATGCTATCGCGTGCTCACTGGAGGCCGCACGAGTTTACTGAGTAAGCTAATTCAACAACTGCAAAGGTGCAAACAAAGAAAGGCTCATAAAACAAAACAGAAAGGAAATCTAAACCTGGGAGGGAATCAGCGAGAATCCACAGGATGGAAAAACCTCACCGCGCTCGCTGCGGAAAAGGCTGAGGGAAAACCCCGGCCCTGTGGATAGAACCCTTCCGACCTGCCGGGCACGTTTAAGAAACAAAAATAAATAAATAACAAAAAAGTATAAATCAGATTCCTAAAGACTTCGTGACTGACAGGAGAGAATTAAAATCGTCCTTAACGTAGCCATCCTTGGCGTTCTCGCTCGCCCAACGGTCATGTCACTTGAAAAGTGTATCAGCGATACCAGTACGTATTAGCCGCAGAGGTGGCTCCTCCAGCCCTAAGGCTATGAACACTAATCTTCGAAACGTCCCTTATATCTCTAAAGGCGTCCTTAATGAGTTCCCTAGCACTTGTTTGGCAAATCCCTTGGCTTCGTACTTTTTCTTTTGACCGAGGAGTAGCGAGGGCTCTGAACGGCGGTAAATCCTCGGAGAGATTGATTTGAGCCTCCGAGATGTAGTCCTCCAAGGCCTTGACTGGACAAGTTGGCAAGTCTGTCCTCGCGATAACGATCCACGCCCCGTCACGGAACTGGTTACACTTCGAAGATTCTAGGAAAATGGACACATAAGATGGGAAAAACCTAACATCACAGGCTTTTATATGACATTACTCGCTAAAGCAAAAAAATCCATCGTAACCAATAAGGCATAACGCAACAGATCTAAGATCAGAAAGAGAAGGAGACTTATCCTTTATCTTAGATTCCACGAACTCTTTCAACATTTCAGGAGTTATAGGGTCTTTTTTGACCTTAGGCCTGCCCAAAATCCTTTGAGAGGCGCTGACCGTTGAAGCAACCAGGGGATGACTGGAGATTTTTGATAAGCCAGCCAACTGTAGCGCCCAGTCAATGCTGTAGACCGCGTTAAGAACCGGAGAAGGAGAATACGCTTCATTAAGCAGACACTGCAAGAAGACTGCGACCTGGAACGGATTAGATGGAAAACGTTAGACGTAATTGGAGGAAGCCCAACTTTTCGATATCTTAATACCTCCAAGGTAGGAACGAACAGTGCCATCCGCTTTGGAAGCAAGAACAGTGCTTTTCACCAAAAAAGCCGTGGGCTGAAGATCCTCTGGTATTGAGGCGAAAAATTCTGACCGCATTTCAGACTTGAACACATCTGTAAAAAGACAAAGCTAACAAAGAACAAAGGGAAAAAACGAAAAAACACCCGCCTAACAGCGCAAACAACTAAAATAGAATAATAAATAAATATATTAATCGATCAACCGATAAAGAATCAAATATACAAAAAAAAAAAAGAAACAAGAATAAGAAACTAATAGATAAAATTAAAGACAACAAGACGGAAAATACAAAGTAAGACGAAGCATAAAAGCACCGCAAAACCACAATCCAGCGCACAGATAGTCATAATAATTTTCTACTTTTAAATAACAATTTTCTACTTTTAAATCCTGACAAAACAAAAGTCGTTGTCTTTGGAAGTCGACAACTACTTGCCAAACTCCCCGACTTCAAAATATCTCTTCTAGGAAAAGATCTCGCTCTTACATCTTCGGCCAAAGATCTTAGGGTTGTTTTAGATCCGCAACTAACGTTTGATGACCATGTTCTAAAAACTACGTCATCTTGTATGTCAAGCCTCGCACAAATCAGTCGGGTTAAACATGTTCTTGACCGTAACCAACTGGTGACAGTAATAAATGCCCTAGTCTTTAGCAAATTACTGTACTGTTCCACAGTGTGGTCGAACACCTCGAACAAAAATATCTGTAGACTACAGTCAGTGCAGAACTTTGCCGCGCGCATTATTACAGGTACCAGGAAATTTGATCATATAACCCCCGCACTAAGAGATCTACGTTGGTTTCCAATTAAACAAAAGCTGTTCTTCCGCGACACTCTCATGGCATTTAAATGCATGACTGGTCAAGCTCCACATTACCTCAGCGATCAATTTACAACAAGAATTGCGGTCACCGGGCGCGTGACTCGAAGTTGCCAATTATTAAACATCCCCTTGTATAAGTCGAGTACCGGACAGAGAACATTCCACTACCGCATGGTGCACATTTGGAACAATCTAGACAGTACTCTTAAAACTGCAAAATCGATTTCTACTTTTAAATTTTGTCTGAAAAATAAGTTGATTACTGACTTTTTAAATAGCACGTTATGATAGTATTTTAGTATCTTACTAGTATCTTATTTTATTTTAACTTAAAATATGCATATTGTATAGTACGTAGTGAGAATATTTATTATACGATTAATTCTTAAATAGGTATGTTTATATTGCATTGTTCACCGCATTCTTTCCTATCAATCGAATTGTTAACTACTTCTCTTATCTTAATTATTTTTATTTTTATTTTTTTTTTAGTCGCATTGTCACTGAAAAGCCCCACCAGGGGAGTGTCAATAAACTATTGTATTGTATTGTATTGTAGAGGAGACAAATAAACTCTAAATCACGAAGCTGAAGGGTTTAAAACAAAACATACGAACTGATCGACACTCAAAAGTATAATCCCGGACACAAGAAGTCCCTATAATCAATAAACAGATTGTTATGAAACCGAGAAAATCTATAAATCCTGGGCACAGATGGTCCCAAACACTCTGTCACAAAAAAATCTCATAAACTTGGGCGCAGATGGTCCCAAACTCGACTGACGAGGTTGTAGAGTCCGAGGATAGTTCTTCTCTTTCTTCTCGTCCTTCAAACAAAAGTTTAAACGACAATTCGAGTTTATCAGAGTGTAACAGAGCACAGACTTATTTGTTTGAGCCGTATGGCAGCAAGTTTATTAAACTCGGATGCAAACTAAGGCTTTAAAAACCACTGCAAGAACCGTGAACGATCAATGTAGCTCATCGTTGCATGAAACAAGATCGTGATCAGTCGAAAAAGATAAAAATAGAATTAAAGTAAAAAAGACTACTGCAAAAACTGATCAAACAGCGTGAAAAAGGCCGGGTATACAATATTTCCTCCGGCCAATACCAATCTTCATCAGGTGTATTAGGGAAAACCACGAATATACAGAATATATACTACTGTAAAATAATAAAACGAAAGTTACATGGTATGACGTAGTACGGTGGTATGGCTGCTAAGAAAAATAAACCGAACAAAAAAGTAAAGATTACATAATGATTATAGTTCGTCACGTTTGTTCATTCCCAGAGGCTCGATGGTTTTGGCTTTATGAATGAGGTACGCCTCACGTGCTTCCCTAAGACAATCGTGTTCATATCTATGTGTTTCAATTGGGATTAGTAACACATGGGAAAAAGTGTGGCTATTGCTGAGATAGTGTTCTGAAACTACGGTTTGGATGTAACTGCCGGGGGGCTTAAGTATAGGGCGTCTATGTTCATTAAAACTCCTTGTTGCAGGTCTTTTTTTTACTTTAATTCTATTTTTAAACTCGGATACTGACTCGACAATCGAGTCCGACGTGGAGCAACAACGAGCGATTGCAAAATACAGATCGGTATTAAAGCAAATATGCTGAATCGCAAATTCTGTTCATTACTGATCGATGGTATTATTACACTTTCGAGAAAATAAAATAATTCTCGCTATAAATTTCTCTTCTGAGGGAGTGGCAATGTTTTCTTGGAGCATTATTTCGATCTAAAGCTGTGAAATAAGTATGTAAGCCGTGTATGCGTACAAGGCAATTTTCCTGGGAAATTCAGTGATTTCATATTATGGAAGTATGCTTGTATGAATTATATAAGCTTAAAGCCATGTCACAATTTTAGGTGCAAATGTGGATTTTTTTCAACGCGTAAATCGATTTCAGGAGTGTGTCTACTGCTCAGAGATTGACTGTGTGGCCATGATCGCTAAAAACAACAAAGCGGTTGAAGCAGAAGCATTAGCTAATCCGCCTGTTTGCATAACACAACACCCGGGATTCCAAGCCGTTTGCTTGAATCGCTGGGCTCTTCAGACGGCCTGGTAAGGATCCAAACAGCAGTACCGCAACTTTTACGAAGGCCAAGCACACAAACAAACTGTCACATAGCTTAAGTAAAAAGCAGCTGGCGAGGTGGTGCTCGGGCATTTTAGGCTGAAAGTTCCTGTTGTCCTGGCATCTTTCGCTGCTTGCTGTTTTTGCTGCATGAGGGCTCACTTCCATTCCTCAGGCAATGGAGATGACTTTGTGTTCTTTGTGTTCGCTTTGCAGACGAGTAATGAGAATACAGACTTCACAGAATTTTAACATGTACTCACTCGCCATATAAAGCATGAACAACTAATATACCGTAGAATTCCGAAAATAAGCCTCTCCATGTATAAGCCCCCCAAACTCCTAACGCAAAAAACCCTCTGTTAAATCGCCCCTCCGAATATAAGCCCCCAGGGGCTTGTACTTGGAAATTGCCCTCAAATACGAAGTAAAACAAGGCAATAACGGTGCAGTAACATATATGTTTCGGTATTTGCCAAAGAACTATTACGTGTGCCAATTGACTGCAGTCAGAAAGTGCCACAGTTCATTGCTGTTTCTTGACTTGGATTTCCTCGGTCCATATAGAGAAAGTACTTGCATGGCTGTGTTTTAAAAAGGTCTACGTCCTCAAGGCGAGTTTCGGTAAAACCTTTCCGCAAATTACAGAGTGCTTACATAAATTTCCTTCCATCTATAACCTAGCCCAATTAGCCTGCAGTGCAGGGGTTTTCATCGGGCGCACGAATGTTTTCGCTCGCGAAAGCGCCATGTTGAAACTCCCGAAGAGAGGTTTCGCCCACCCATAATGCGCCTGCACTGCAGGCTATACCCCAATCGATTTTGAGACGCAAATTTCCCTCCAAGTATAAGCCTAACCGATTTTGAAACGCAAATTTCCCTCCGAATGTAAGAACCTCAAAAAAGGCCTTTGAAAAATATAAGCCCTGGAGCTTATTTTCGGAATTTTGCGGTAATGTTATTATAGTGATTTGCCATGCCTTTATCTTGAGTATCAGTTTTTTAGTTTCTGGTGGCTCACGTTTAAAAATTGTTGGAACAGCATCAGCTTTTATTATTGGTTTCATCTTTAAGCCTAAAAACTAAGTTATTGCTCTTTGTGCTCTACAGCAGTCTTTAGTGAAATGAGCGCTACAAAGTTTAGCTGAATTCGTAGGCTCAGTGAGGTCGGATCGAGTGATTTTCACGGCTTTCGTCCAAAGTCTGGCATATCGGCGATCACCAGGCCACTTACAGAGACTTACTCCGTCTTTGCGAGTGTTAGAACATCTTCACGAAATATCAACCATAAAATCCTTTGTTGACTGTTCAAAACAGACCGAAAACATAGAAGCCACGTTGTGAAGTCTTGCGACCAGGATCTTCTTTTACGTCATTTCCGGTTTCTAGCTGTAACACAAAATTTGAATTGCGTAACGAAAATCTTTCCTCGTTTTCTGGCAAATGGAGAAGGACTGGACATTTTATTTTCCCAAAATCTTTTAGTAAGGCCATAAGCTATCTTTTCGTAAAATTTGCCGTTTTGGGTATAGATTCTTCCTTTAAAGGGTTATCTAAACCAGTTGGACGTTGGCTACAACAGCATGCAGCATACGATCTGTTTTCAAGTCCGACACAACACTTAGATCACACTAAGTGCGACCAAAGGATGCTGTTGATCCACAAAAACAAGATGGAGTAGGGTATAAGAATCCTTGCGAATACGAGAAAGTATACATTGACGAAACGGGAAGGTGCATGCATGAACGGATTCAGGAGCACGATAGGAATATACGGCTTTCACGAACTCAAACCTCAGCCGTTTTGCAACAGCCGATAAGACCTGAAATTATTCGCTTTGGGACGAGGTTAAGTATATTGGCCGAGACCCCCCTCACTGCAGTGGTATTCCCGTAGAGTTAAAGAGGCTATTCGCATAAGACTTCACCCTTACAACATCAACAGGGACAGTGAAATTGAGATTCTTGAAGCGTGGATGCCTAAGATGAGGTAACACAGCAGGCGATCGCGATAGCGGACCACGGTGGGAACAGTTCCTCGTCTAATAATGCCAACAACGCTTTGGATCGAAACCCAACATTCATAAGCGAGGTTCGTGATTCACGAATCGCTAACAACCAAGGTGGTACAAATAGTCCTACTCAGTAAACCAACACTATCGTCTGATGAAAGTCGAAGACCTGCAGTACGCGTTGGAAACGTCGCGGTCAATATCTAAGTGACAACCGTGAGACGAACGATTAACGGAACCCTTTATAGTTTGAGCTCAATCAGTTACTAAATTAAATGCTAAGAAGAGTATAAATTGCTCAGAGAGATTTAAGGCTTCACTCAATTGAAGTTGAATATAACTTTTAAACTTTTCAAGCTTACAGGGAGCCATATGTCTTATCTCAATCTCCAACTAGAAGTCCAGCCTATTTTGGATCGCAAATTGGAGCACCTTTTTTTAATTTTTTTTTTCCCTAAAAATTTGTTGACAAAAGGCAAGAAACCTATCTAATAGCACTGTAGAGTGAGGTGATTATCCGCGGGTACACCTCAAAGTAACTATTGTTTGTCATGTGACGTAGGTTGCAATAAGTTGCGAAGACTGCGTATCTTGTAACGGTGATTAAAATGCGTTTTTTCAAGCCGTGTTTTACTAAGGATTTTTGCGTTACAGCACCAATAGCAGTTAACTATGATTTAGAAGTATCATGTATTTATAGTTTAGCCTGGATTGTTTCTCAGACCGTCATGGCTGATTCTCTTCGGCCTTCGTTCACAGACAAAACCAGAGCTGTACTTATCTGAGATAAGGCCAAAGGAGACTGCTAGATTAAAGGTATGATAAAAGAATAACTTCAAATCACCCCAGAGCCAAGCTTGGCCGATATAATTTAGACACAAGTTGTGTGAGTAGTATGGTAGGTATGTTTTACATCTTCATTGGGGTAGGAATTTCATTAAGGAGGGCAGGAATAATACATTAACGTCGATTATTATTCATTCAAAATATTTCTCAGTTTCTGATTGGCTAAAGGCACACGCATAATTCACCATAACCAGCGACTGTCGACCAAATTTGGAAGAATTTTGCGATTAATCAGCCGATGACGTCAAAAGTGCAGCACAGTTGCAGGTTAATGCAGGGTTAACCGAGAAGACCTGGGGACGAGGTTGAGTTGTTTTGGTTGTGAAAAGAAAAATGGCCGACCAGTCGGTGGAACATTTTACTTTTTTCACGACGAATTATTGTCTAAAAACATAGCAAGAAGACAACTCGACGGACAACATCTGCCATTTGGAGTATATTTGCAGACTTGAAAAGTCCCTTATCTTCTAAACATGCACTATCGAGGTGAACTTAACATCGACGAAGGTAAGCATGTTTTAGCTTGTTTTTAAAATAGGAATTATTTTGAATGAATAATAAAGCAATTAATGAATTCGGCTTTCGTAGGATAGAAAGAATTATGCAGATCTCGGAGGGTGTTATCTACCTCGGCCGATAACACCCTCCTTGATCTGCGTATATAATTCTTCATATCTTACTCAGCTGCATTCATTAATTGCTAATTATGTCACAGCCTTTTTTCTTTATCCCATGAATGAAATGCGGAGGAATCTCATTAAGATACGGAAATGTGCGATTTCTAGGCGGTTTAATCCGTTGCACAGGTTTACCAGTTATTACTAGGTCGATGAATGGCTCGCTTTTTGATTGGTTGACTAAAATCTAAGAAAAGTATTCATTGGTTGCGTCATAGTATTGGCTGCGAGAACCTGGCAGATGTCATAATGATACCGTGCGGGCCTGGCCCCGAAACAACTTAAGCAAATAAGGCGACCTTAACACGTGTTCAATACGCAGGACAAATAGAACCCAAATACAAACTATTCTATGGCGTCAGAAGCGGTATAGCTCAAGAAAACAGGCAATGGATTTACAAGAAACATTTCAAGACAGGATACAGACAATTCGGTTTCGTATACAATTTAAAAATTATAAAATGGTATTCGACTACGAACTCGCTTCAGACTCAAGGATCTGGTTTTGCCTCTTTGCGAGCAAAATTGGCCAAGGGTTATTCTTCAAAAGATGAACTGCTTGCCCTACCACAAACTAGCAGCGCCGACATGCTTTAAGTTGTTTTCAGTTCTTCGGAGGAATATTCATCGGTCAACTCTGTACAAGATTCAAGACTTTTAATTCCTCCATCAGCGATGGCTCCCTGCAAGGTTTGTTCTACAGTAATATCAGATTTGAAAAACCTTCAGCATCGATTTAATGATTTTTGCCATCTAGTTTTATCGAAGATAAATATGCGAGCAGGTTTCCCACTTGAGGAGAACGATCAGACACAAAGGGAAGGTGATGCAAAGCTCATTAACACCCTTAAACAAGAGAATGAGGACTTGTGCAATGAAGTTAAAATGCTAAAAGAGTTGCTACTCGAGGAAACAGCTAAACGGGTAAAAATTTCTGACAAACGTGACTTGTATAGAACTGCCCTTCAAGTTCTAAAGAATCGGGTAGTCAGAATCGTGATCAACTCGACGTAAATTCTTTTGAAACAGTGAAACCCCGAAGACCAAACAGAAATGCTCGAACAGGCCAAAAGATCTCAGTTAATTCCACTAATCCTTTCGTATCGCTCGATCACGAGGATAATATTTCCCACTAAAATGCTGATCGGCACCCTGATAGGACACAAAACAACTTAACAACTGTGCTAGTTGGCGACTCCATGATCAAGGAAATACACGGATGGAATTTGGGCAAGAAAGTGGTTTACCGTGAATTTTGCAATCAGAACAACTGGCAACTTGTCCAGCATCAGAACATTACGTCTAATGACCTAAATAAGAGTGGACTTCTGTAAAATAATAAAGTTAATGATGTTCTTTTCAACAATTTAGTTAATTGCTTACATACTTATCACTGACCTGTTATTGATACATACGTTTTGCCGTCTGGATCGCCTAATGACCACAGACTTAAATCACCTTGTAAAAATAATGAATGGTCTACTCTACATAAACTGCGAGGTTTTAAAATGGCAGCACTAAATGTTCTAAGTTTGTTGTTGTATATAGACAGGGGCACCCAACGACAATTTTCGGAAAAATATCTGTTCGGAAGATGATTTGAGATCTAGAATTTTCGGAACATCTGTTGTAAAATTTCTTGCTTGCCTGCCTCTCCTGGGATTTTCGAACATCTAAATAATGGTAAAATTGCCCATTTTCACGGATTTTTGCCCTAAAAAGGTCACCTAAAATTTTCGGGAGCCTTTTTTCTGGCTGAAATTTTCGAACACGTTAGTTTTGATCCCTATAACTTTCGGATCACTAGACTTTCAGCTAGGAAATCCGACCAGATGAAAAATTTATAGGGGATAAAAATATGCCCATATCCACTGTTTAAATACTAAAACACGTTTAACAGTGCTATGTTTAAGTGATTTTGAACTATATTCTCGTTGGGTGCCCCTGTATAGACGAAATCGGGCTCATACCTCATCATGGGGTTCTTCATATTTTAGCCCTTAACAAAACTAGGCTTGATCTGAGTATTCCAAATGAGCTTGTGAATGTCGTTGATTACAATATCCGTTCGGATCGCAACCGTTCTGGAGGTGGAGTCTGTGTTTATATTAAAAAGACCTTAACTTTTCAAATCGACCAAATCTTGTCCCAGAAAACCTCGAAGCAGTTTGTTTAGAAGTCAACAAACCGATGAGTAGACATTTCGTAGTTTCTGCGATTTATGGACCTCCCAACACACCTCAAGGTCGTTACTAGTTATATGTATCACTTCCTGTCCAAAAATGATTGTACATTCTGATGTTATACGGGTGGGATTTTGTGATCATGATCTTGTTTACTTAGTTCGAAAAATTAACAAGATCCAAAAATCCAACACAAAGAAACAAACAGAAATTAGAAACTTCAAAAAATTGATAGCGAAAATTTCCTTCAGGATTTGAAAAACCCTGGGAACTCATAAAGAGGCCCTGCCAGTCGGGGGCGGGGGGGGGGGGGGGGGGTCCCATGTTGCTCGTCTGAATGTTAAAACGTCTCGGTCGGTGTTTCTAAATGCTTCACGTCGCTGTCAGAAATTGGACGAAAATTCTTTGTCTTTGTCGGGATTTTAGAAAAGGGGGATAGCTATGCGTTGTAAAGAAACCGTTACAGTTCTGCAGTTTCTTAGTTAACATTTCGCGTATCGAACACCTATACATCGCCATTAACAATTAACACAATTCACGGGAGGGTCCACTGAAGCTCACTGACAAGAGACGTTCTCCAAAGCGCCAGGAAAACTGACGAAAATTACTTCTTCTTGGCATTCAGACTGGTAATAAATTAGCCAAACCACAGTACTTTGTCGCTTATTCTCGGCTTTGCCGTCACTGTCGCAATTTGACCGAGGGAGGCTGTCTCTTGTCGCGATTTCATTTTACGCTCTGTCGCTACTTTTAGGGTCATGTCGCTTGTTGGAATTTATCCTGGCAGGGCCTCTATAAATCTTGAAAACGACCTTAATGCGATGTGGATGTGTTGGGCAACAATGTTTCTAGACGGTTTGCATTAGCACGCCCCAATTCGAACAAAGGGGGTTAGAAACAAAGGAGTCAGTCTCCCCCGGGTAAATGGTGAGATTAAGCAATAAATGAGGGAGCGAGACCGTCTCAAGCGTATAGCTACAATAAAGAGAACAGAGGATAATTGGAATCTATATAAATCCGCTTGAAATGTTGTTAACATTGCTTTGCGACAAGAAGAATCGAATTATTAGGCTAATCAACTTGACAATGAATGTGGCGATCCAAAGCAAGCATGGAGAATCGTCAATTATAATATTCTCGGGCGAGATGATCAACAGCATGATACTATTGGTGAAATTAAGTTATAAAACCACGTAGTTCCATCCCCGGAAGATATTGCCAACCAGTTTTCGAATATTTTACTAATATTGGCCGGTCACTTGCTGAAAAACTCAATTATTAAGGCTACGATCACGATAAGTTTATTCCCAGGTCAGATAGTTCTTTTCATTTTAAGACTGTTAATGTCTTTGAAGTCTGTAAGCTTCTCAGTTCTTTGTTGCTATCGAAAGCCATGGGAATAGAGAAAATTTCAGCAAAATTAACCGCCCCAGCGATTTCCTGGCCTTTAATGGTAATAATTAACAATTTAATTACCTCACAAATAATGCCTTGTGAATGGAAGATAGCTAGTGTTACGCCCTTCACAAGAAGGGTCTACGAAACGTGCCTGACAACTACAGACCATTTTTTTCCTATAATTAGCAAAATTTATGAAAAGATTTTATATGAACAACTAACGGAATACTTAGGAAATGAAACTATTTTGACTGACCACCAGTTTGGTTTCAGACGGTTTCACTCGACTGCGTCGGCTTTGTTAGATTGCGCAAATGAGTGGTATGTCAACATGGATCGTTGCTTTTACAATATGGTTGTTTCCTAGATCTTAAAAAAGTGTTTGATATTGTGAACCAAGAGATACTTATAAATAAATTCATGGCTTATGGCATCACAGATAGTGCGCTTGACCTGCTGAGTTCTTATTTAACATATCGTAAGCAAAAATGTCAGGCGAATGGTATCTCCTCTCAACTAAGGAAGATACATCACGGGGTTCCGCAGGAGTCAATCCTCGGACCTATCCTATTAATATATATAAATGATTTACCTAACTGTTTGGAATATGCCACACCTCGGCTTTTTGCAGACGAGACGAGCATAACAGTCGAAGGAAAATTAGTTAATGAAATAGAAGTGACGTTAAACCATGATGTAGTTAACATGAAAAATTGGCTGGCAGCTAATAAGCTGAACCTTAACATAGCCAAAACTGAATATATGCTTATTGGTCCCAAACCAGTAATCAATACTCTTCCAGAACTACCACACATTTTCATTGAGAATGATCATGTTGAACGAGTTCACAAGATCAAAATTCTTTATGTACATATCGATGAATCTCTTACATGGGAAAAACATCGATGAAATAACCAAAAAAAGCTCGTGTGCAATCAGCGCGTTCAGAAGATGAAAGGATTTTGCAGATCGCGAAACATTAGTATCTGTATATAATGCGCTTGCTCAACCTCACTTTGACTATTGCTTCGAAGTTTGGGATTCACTTGGGGATGGCCTTGCCCGGAAATTGCAGAGGCTTCAGAATAGATGTGCAAGAGTGATTATGAACTGCAGAAAGGAGACTGGTCAATCAGAAATTGCCATGCTAGCTCTAGGCTGGATCTCTCTTCCAAAACGAAGAGCCAAAAACAAAGCTGAAGTAATGTTTAAAATTCTTCATGGCTTGACAAGAGCCAGACTATCAAATATCTTTACAGAAGCCCACCCAATCAATAGTAATGATAATCTAAGAAATTCAACAAAAGAGGTTGCCCTTCCTCTACCCAAAAGAGATTCCTACAAAAACAGTCCAAGTTACAATAGATCTAAGATATGGAATGATTTACCAGAATCATTTACAGCTAAAATGTAATCCCGTAGGCCTTAATTAGAACCTTAATAGATAATACGTCTTGTTAGTATTTTTTTTTTTTTTTTATGGTTAGTATAAAATTTATTTTAGATTCTATCGCTCTCTTTTAGAATACTTAATGTATGGAGTATAATTTTTACAATATTTGTAGCGTGTACTTTAGATTGTACAATTTCCTATTTTGTATTTACTATTTACTAGTTATCGATTCATGCACGCCCCTAATAGAAACCAGCTTTTGTGGATTTAGGCTAGCGTGGAAAAATAAAGTCGTTCTTGTTTTCTTATCTTATCTTATTTCTTAAATGTCAACTATGGACAAGTTTACGGCTCTCTCGACGAGATTGCTTTTACTTTAGGCCGGCGATAAAGGCTTAGAAATCTATATAATACAATTACATGGTCAAGTGACGAGGACCAACTGAAACTAGAACCAATATTTGAGAAATTTGAATCATACACACAACCCCCCAGAGCACTCAAATCCTATCAAGATACCAACTGCGATGCCTGAAACAAAGAGACATGCCCCCAGGATAATTTCTGACTAGGGCCCGAACACTGGGTGACGACAGCGGCTACGACCATGCATTAAAAGAGGAAACCCTCTGGGACAAGTTGTTGTTTGGAAGGAAGGATGCCATTTCCAAAGGAAACTCTCTTACTTTTCAAACAAGTCTATGACCTAGCCAAGACAGAGGAAAGCACGAAGGCGCAAATGCATGCAATTGCACAGGCAGGCCATGATGTGAGTAATCACTCTGTGAGAAGAAAAAAGAAGCCAGATACACCCGCAGCTTTAACCGAGCATACGGCATCGGCGCAAATCGACGGAAGGATGACTCGCGACACCAAGTACCACCTGCAGACAAGTCCAGGTTCAAATGAAAATCAATGGCTGTTTCAGTTGTGGGAATAAACATAGTGTTAATGATACTTGCCCAGCTGCGCGTGCTAAATGCCAATACTGTGGGAAAACAGGTCATTTTCAAAGAGGGTGCATGAAGAAACGACCAAAACAAGTGAAAGAGATTGTACAAGGCCCAGATTACAGAGACCAGGAAATATACCTGCAAACGATCAGTTAAACGGCGAAAAAGACACGGATTATGATGAAGGCAGCGATCACAACTCTGAACCAATTACAGTATTCCTTGGTACTATTACGTCTTAGAATGCAGTGCATAGTACGAGTATTTACCCCGAGAGTCAAGAGTAACGATACCCGCTGCATCCCAATGAAGGTTGATTTTGGAGCAGACACTTGTTTCTTGACTACGGATGACCTACAAAAACTCGGTCTTTGTCTGGACTTCAAGCGCTGCAATGCTGTTCTGAAGAGGGGAGGAAACACCATCTTCAACTTAGGCATTTCCCCCTCCAAGATAACCTTTAAAGGCAATTCAGCTTCCGCGAAGTTCAATATTGTCGATATTGCCAGGAGCCCTGCATCCCTCAAGCGCGACCCCAAGAAAAACCAGGTGACTTCGTGATGAGCCTTTCAAAATCCACTGTGTTAGAGGAATACAAGGATTGTTTTGACAAGATCGGCAGATTGCCAGACGACAAATATCACATCCAGCTTATAGACAACCCTAAGGCGGTAGTCCACCCCACCGCGCTCAGTACCGGTTCACAAATTACCACTGTATAAAGCCGAATTGGATAAGATGATCACAGACGATATCACCACAGACGTGACAGAGCCCACCGATTGGGTTAACTCGATTGTCTGCAATGTGAAAGAAAAATCTGATGGAAAGGAGAAGGTCAGACTGTACCTAGACCCCATGGACTTGGATAAGAAAATTTGGCGAGAGCATTACTACAGTAGGAGAATTGACGAATCCTTCTCCTGCTTCATGGAAAATAATTTTTCTCCGTAGTGAACACAACTAAAGGCCACTGGCACGTAGAGATTGACCACGATTCCAGCACGCTATGTACTTTCAATACGCCAGTTGGTCGTTACAGGTTCAGACGCCTTCCGTTCGGTATAGTTGTGTCCCAAGACATCTTCCAACGAAGATTGGATGACATTTACCGGAATATACCTGATGTCACGGGAATCACAGATGACATCATCGTTTTTGGTTCCACACAAGAAGGGCGTGACGAAGCCTTCCTAAACATGTTAACTGCCACTCGAGTCAACAACTTCAGCCTCAACTCAGGGAAACTCCGGTTCAAGCAGCAGAGTGTAGATTTAGAATCTTTCTCCACAGATTTATTTATAAGTACCTTCATTTAGCAAAAGTCAAACGAGATTGAATATTGACTTAACTTGCTATAAAGCTCCAATAATGTCTTGCAAGGTCACGAGAGTTTTTAACCTCAGAAATGCTGATGTCTCGGATTTTCGCAGGTCGGAAACTCCATTTTTTACCCAGCAAAATTTGTAATAATATATGTTACTCTCTTAGAGAAGTTCCTGCAGTCCTTGAGTTAAGTGGTCGTAACCAACTAAAGTGTGTGACGTCCACACTGACTGGAAAATCCATTTCCGCTGCCGCTATGTTCGACGCTTCATTTCTTTTAGCCATGACCTTATCCTCACTAATCCTTCGAACGAATTTACATATCACAGCATTCGGTCTGTTGAAGCTGCGCGAGGAGGAACCCGATGAGCGATATCAAAATCATTAAATTTGCTTTAACATCCTCGACTCCCAGTGCAGAAAAAATTTTCCGGCAGATTTGCGCTGTTTGTTCGGAGGTTTCGTTCTCTGCTACGACCAGTAATCGAACGATTTTAACGTTGTATTGTTAACAATAGGGAGCTTACGAATTGACGACTTTCGCACGACGACGCCGTTGGACTGCGTGATAGGCTTACTGCGCATGCTTATCTGGGCACTTGCCGGCCTCGCGCCA
This sequence comes from Porites lutea, assembly GCF_958299795.1. NCBI lineage: Eukaryota > Metazoa > Cnidaria > Anthozoa > Scleractinia > Poritidae > Porites > Porites lutea. Next base: position 35,975,808 of record NC_133202.1, read on the forward strand.
AAGTCGACGCCGTTGTTGACAGCGATTCGCCGGCGTCCTAGAAAAAGCAGGACGTGAGACTAATTTTCAAAGTTTCCCCTACATACTCCAGCGGATTTTTGCAGATAATTCAAGTATCACATTAGGGACATGTTCTTCAGATATGTTTTCGATTTGTTTGTCTGTTTTCGTTGGAGTAACGACCCGAAGAATCAACACCATAGCTTGCTGTAGACAAACATAAATTAACACCGAGTGAAACCATATTGGCAAAATGGTACCAAAGCTACAACTAGACCATTGCAAGTGGTTATCTCATCAAAGTAACTACGTACAGCTGTTCAGCAAGTTTGTAAATGCCCTCGCTGTATGTAAACGCGCCTTGCATTCGTCCTTTGTTGTCTTGTCTAAATCCGTAGTTAACTCTGAGTTTGTTGACGAAACCCATAAAATTACAAATACAGTGAAATACTCGGTCCTTTATAAATCTGTTTCCAAAGGCGTCTGCAAACGAGCTCTCGTTTCTCTTATGAATTTAGACATTTTTGTTGAACAAATAAGCTTACTTGTGAATAGAAGAAAGCAAACTTCAGAAACGGCGGGAAAATTTGCCTCCCGCGCGCACCAACGTCGTCGTCTTCTACGAATCGTAAATTCAAATTTCTACAGGACGGCAACGCAGAACTATGACGTGACCCAGCGGCGGCGTCGCGCGAAAGTCGTCGATTCGTAAGCTCCCTAATAGTCTTCAAAGACGTCAAGAGATTTCGTACTTCGATCGCAAAGTATAGATATCTCATCAACTCTCTTTGTCAGCCCCTGGATTTGTTTAGTGGCAGCAATTTTAAAAGAAGTAAAGACGTCAAACTGATCAGACATGAATTATACAGAGTGTTCTTTGCCTGGTGACATCTCGTCATCTTCTGTCCAGTATGCTCCCCGTTCTTAGTTGAAGCTTGCAGCTGCGCTTGCGAAATTTCTTCAGTAATTTTCTTCCATTGGTTCTTTATATCGAAAGTTTCTTTTCATAACGCTTGGTTTTCTTTCCTTAGTTTTTCTGTCCCGGTAATAGTTGAAATATTTAATAAAGAGCCTATAGCGATCTACAACTTAACACGTCCGAACAGGACGCTCTCGACACCAGTAATGCATTTCCTTGTTGAGACCGACCACTCACCACTAGCAGAGATCTTCAAGAAAAACATCGTCGACGCTCCTGCACAACTGCAAAGACTGCTCTCGAGATGCCTGGAATTTGAAATTGAAGTCAGGTACCGGCGCCAAGAGAACATCCCTGTCACTGATGCCCTGTCACTCGTGTGTCTGAAGAAAGAAGAACGTACCTTTGCGAGTCAGAATAGTTAGTGGTGCAAACCTGACTTCAACATCCACGTCCTATCCTATGAGCATCAATTTGGTGAGGTCAGCGGTAGCAAAGGATCAGTCAATACACGTGTTAAAAAATCGCCTACAAATGGATGGCCAAGCCAAAGGATTGAGTGCCCAAAGGAATTATGGGAATACCGCAATCACAGGTGTGACCTAACCTTGAAGGATAGCCTGATTCTCAAAAGTGATAGAATAGATAGAATCTGCGAGGATGGGTTCTGGATTTAATTGACAACAGCCATCAAGGAGAAAGGAAATGCCTGCTTCTTGCTAGGCAGTCTGAATTCTGGACCAGCATCTCAAGTGACATCCGCGAGATAGTAAAGCGTGTGAGCCGTGTAACAAGTACCAACAAACACAACAGAGACTACCAACAATCAAACCCAATCCAACTACCTACGAGATCATGATAGAAGCTGTGCACTGATATCTTGGAGTTCAATGGGTCAAAATACATGATGATTGTGGACAATTACTCAAAGTGTCCTATCCTTACGCCTCTTAATTACATGTCAGCGTCCACCATATCAGATCATTTCACAAGCGTACTTGCAGAATACGGCCTACCATCTTTTATCGTGGCTGAATTTGAAAGCCAGTTCATTAGCAAGAAATTCAAGAATTAGTGCAAACAGAGTGGCATCATTCTAGCTTTTAGTTCTCCCTACCACCATGAAGCAAAGAGCCTAGCAGATCAGAATGATTATTAAGATTATTATTATTATTATTAACTTCAAGTCCATATGGAAAAAAGCAATTGAAAGTAAGCAGTGTCCTCATGCCCTCCTTTGGATGTACAAAATCACTCCCCTCGATGATCATTTGCCATGATCCTACGAGCTTCTGTTTGGCAGAGGTCCAAAGGCAGTCCTTCCAAGCAGTGATTCCAGTCTACAATCACAGAATCCTATCAAAGATCATCACCGAGAAGCCAATTAGTGGAAACAAACAAAGCAGGCAGGTTTCTACAAGGGGCAACAAGCTGTGATAAACAAGCCTTCAGCAGCAACTAGCCAGTGTACGTCTGAAACTCGCTCAAGCACATCTGGGAACTCGGCAAGGTCTTTAACCTCCCGAAGCCTAGCAGGGAACCAAGAACATGCATAGTTGAAACAAAAGGCAAACTTTACCAGCGGACAAGGGGATATTTGCGACCACGAGTCATCCACACACCCCATTCAACTTCTAGGGAGTATGCTGAATACGCCCCCGTACCAGTCATTTCCCAAGAGACACCGAGAGTGGTGGTCAGTCAGCCCACAGCTGAAATGCAAGTGACTCCACACTCATTTAAGACAGCTGCCTCAGCATCATCTGCGGCACCCGCGGTAGGACCCGAAACCGACAAGCTGCCTCAACACAGTCTGCGCTACCCGCCGTGGAACCCCATACCCTTCAAGTCCCTATAGTTCACTCAAATCCGGGACAGACTCCGAATTAGTCTCACTTCCAACAGCGAAGCCACACGACAAGGTCTGGGTAAAAGACTCAGGTCCCAGCAAAGGTTAAGGAGTAATGATCACTCCTTGATCAGCAATTTTATTCTTAGGGCTTGGATGATTTTTTATTGAACAGTTTCACGCAACAATGACTACTAGCGAACATTTGACATTTTGTTTTAGAATTAGGCTTAAGCTTCGTTATTGTTGAATTTTAGCGTTTGCTTAGTTTTTTTTTACATCTGTACAAAACGGGGGATCGGCAGATGTCGTAATAGTACCGCGCGGGCCTGGCCAATATGGCAATCATGTTGTGTTGAATACGTAGGACAAATAGAACTCAAATACAAACTATTTAAGGTTGAATCATGTTGAGGAGGGAATAAGAGCCAACTCGCCTTTGACTTAGAATCGCTCAGGCGGTTGTAACGTAATTATGCAAGTCATATTTCCTGCCGCTTTCATTGTCCAAACTATCAGAGGATACTAAGGTTGAATCCTTTTTAGCTTTTTTGGGACACATGATCTGTGCGTTTCTCTAGAACTGATCGGGAAAAAAAGGTACTCCTAGTTTGAAAAATTCATTTTCGGTTTACTTCGTTGCTTTTCTCAAAACAAAATCTTAAATTCCACTGATTTTCTTAAAATACCGTTTAAGGATTCCGTTATGTATTATTATTCTCATTATATATATAAATTATAATTGGCCCAAAGCTCACCTTTATCTTTATCATATATATTTTTTTGAAAAAGCTAGAGGATAAGGAATATTGAATCCCTAATAAGACTCTGTTTATCTTAGATAAAAACTTGTGTTGTCTTTCAGGTTACACCAATGTATGAAAACAGATATATCCAGAAGATAGAAAGTGAAGTAATGGAAACTGCACCAGGTTAGATAATAACGACCCTAGGAAAGCATTGATGGAGTTTGTGGAATAAGACCTGAACCTTGAGTGCACTGACCCTTTTCCGTTAAACCGAAAAAGACCGTACAAAACTTATTTACAAGTTTAATGACGACGGTTGGCACATATGAACGGAGACATCATTGTGTTCACTGTTACATACTGATCCAAGTATTACAATAATCGATTCCACCATTTATTTCAGTCGTAAGTAGGAAAACTTGGCCTTGTACTGCGAATTTATGTTTGCCCTATGACTTAAAAGCGGTTTTAAACGGAGACATTAAGACACGTTAAGGTGAACAGGTAGGGGTTACCCAGGCACACATCCAGGGTAGTTCAGCTGATTTGGAGATACTTTGTGGTAGGTCGTTCTCCCACCACCTCAAATTCTATAGTTTTATGTTTATGCACAAAATTTCCAGTAGGTGGTTTGCGTAAATGGCAAGAACCCCTAGATTACCTGGTAGAACGATTGGGGAAATCATGGTCTGCTTAAAAAAAAAAAAACCTACGTGGCAAACATGTTCTCCTACCTGTAGGCAAAGGCGGTGAATCCTAAGGTTCCTAATTTCTATATTATCTTTCCCTAACTTTGAAATGCAATACAACACCACTTACCTAGCACCAAGGGCGGAGCTGTTAACAGTTCTTGGACTGAAGAACGAGGAACTAGTTCCCAGTTCCTCTACGTCATTCAGCACGGTAGTAAAATGGGAGAAACCACTTTTTACACTAAGCAACGTCAGCTATTACGTATACGGTACTACCGAGGAAATCAAGGGACAGATGAAACGAAGAGCTATTCGTCTCAACAACGAAAATACAACGGTGAGTTACTTTTTTGCCGACATATGAGAGCATTAACTGCGACGAAACTTTGAATAATTCAATTATACCAAATTCGATTACACGGTCATTCCAAACAGGAATTAAGGGCGCCTGTCTGTAAAAATCAAACATATCGCGGCAAAGGTTGAAAATTCGATTTTATTTCATTTTAATGTTAGATAGGCTAGGGTATAACTAAAATAATTGTATGTTATTTTTTCGGTGAAATATGTTTTTATTTCAGAGGTAAATGGAAGTAACCAAAATCCGTTCAAATTTCCATTTGAGGCGGTCAACTATTACACGGGTTTGAGAGCCTCGCGTGCAAATTAAAACAAATCATTTTACCGAATTAAAATATTGTTACAGTCATCTTTTAAAACTTCTAAATATCTGTGAAAATGATTTTGGAAAACAGTTCGTTGTTCTTTGTATACAGAATAATTCAATTTCGAAGGCATTCAGTTTACTTCAACAAAATTTAGGTGTTAAAAAAATATTACAATGTGCGAAACATTCAGATCGACTAAGCTTCTGCTGGTTGAATGTTAGAAGGACGATCTACAGACTACTGTAAAAAAAAAAAAAAAAAAAATTGGGCAAATCATTACGAACGACGAGAGAGCTTTTCAAGATCCCTGAAAATGCAGATATTTAGCCTTTTGCGGTCAACTGACGCCGGCTTTGACGTTGCGAGTCAGACCGGCGCATGCAAAACGCACATTAATAGAGCATGTGGAAAAATAATAAAAACGTTTAAACCTTACAATCTGCTGTAAAAGATGGGTCCTAGGCCATTTTCGCACGATTCTCGCGGTCGTTCGTCGCATTAAGTGCGACGTGCATTTACACTGCGACAACTGTCAACGGGTCGCTAAGAACAATGATCATTCATTTTATTATTCACTCATTCATTACTGCGTCTATGATTGGTTTAATTCGCCTAGCAAATTCTTCGTAACCAGGTTGCGTTGACCAAATCTGGAAGACGTTTGCCGACAGCAGTTGTACAAAAATCGAGAGAAAAGGGGAAGGCGGAACGCGCGGTAGTTCAGCTGTGTTGGCAGAGCGTCAAAAATTCTGGAAGATTTAACTCACACGTTTGCGAAGAGAAAATAGCCGTACTACTGGCTAAAAACATAGTAATGATAGCAAAAATACCAATGAACGGACGAAGAATGTCTACTAGAATCAACATCTATTCATAACTTAAAACTGCTAAGGAACAGACAAACATTTTGAAGACTGAAACTTTACAAATGGGTCGAGGTAAGCATGTTTTGTTGAAACTGGAAATGGAATAAAATAATTATTAGATTCGGCTCTACATGGTATGAAGAATTATGCAGATCGATGGGGTGGGGGGGGGGGGGGGGGGGGGAAGGATTGGGCGATGAGGGATTATCGGCCCATAATTAGGACTAGGGGACAAAGGAAATTTAAAAATATACATAGATATTTACCTAGGTAAAAATTTTTTCCCTGAAGTTAATTGTGATCTATTACACAAAGGAAGCAAAATAAAAACGGGTTTTTATAGCAATTTTGGTTCCAATTTGTTTGTATATTCTTTACAGACAGAAACCAGTGTCATTATAGATGGAATTTACCTAAACGAAAAGGTCGAATTTCAGGTGAGTGGATGACGGGTGGCCTACTAAGTTGCAACTCTGCATTACCAACAAATTTTGTTTAATATCGTTAGGGCCGAAATTTTACATTGTTATTGATAGTATAATCTTCTCTGTTGGGTACAAATTGTTGTTGTTGTTGTTGCTCTACCAGTGAGAAATTATTAAAAGGAAATTCCTGAGAACTAACAAAACTGGGCATCTAACCTATCTCAAACACGTTGCGCATGTACATTTTTACTGTCATTCGTAGTCCGCTTTAAACTCAGGTCACGCTTGATTGATCTTAATTCTGAATAATTTGGATCCCCCTCAAACAGGTAGTCTGGAAACTCTAGGGGTTTGGCTATTGGGAAGAGGCGATTATTACTTTAATAAGCACCTGTTTAGGAGAGGGTGCCATTTAAAAGGCCCTTATTCTAGTATCTAACCAAAAAACCATTCTCTTCCAAACTTGGATGCTGCCCGTGCAAATGACTTACTAAACGCTTCAGAGCACGCGGGCATCAAAATCAGAACGCATGGGCACCAATATCCGATTTGTCGTTGAGAAGGTGGTCCCTTAATATGCTTTGGTTTATCCAGTGCTAGTGGGCATTTACTGAGTTTTTATTTGTTCTTTTTGTTAAACGCATGAAAAATTTTTCAGTTTCTTTATTTTTTGGTTTATCCATCTAGTTAATTAGTTTGTGAGTTAGTTTGCTATTAAGTATTGCAAATGTGATTAGAGTGTTATTATTAGAGTGGCTGTAGTCAAAATCCTGACCATGAGATGCCGTCTTTTTTCTTATCAGGTCACTCCTGTTTTCGACGCGTCCGTCGTAACGGGAGTTGCTGCTAAGATTTCCATTGTTGGAACAGAACCAAGTAAGAAATTTGTGGAGTAAATATTGTATGTAACTGTCCTCCAACCATGAAAAAAAAAAAAAAAAACAGGAATGATAAAGTCGGTCAGAATCTTCAAGATTGTGACCTTGTTTCATCTTCAGCGAGATTTAGGTCTTCAGTGAATTTTGGCAGTCTGGTTAGCAGTCTCCAATCGGCTTTAGCGGAATACTGCGAGTTTCAAACGTCGAGGTTGTCGTGGTAAACCACAAACCAGCGACGAGCTCTAACTGTAACAGTTCTATACAAATTTGAGCGGTACATGAGCTTGCTGACAAAGCTCAACACTGGAAAATGTAGGAAGAATATTTTAGACAGAGGTGCGTTGATAACTGTGAACTAGGCCTGTTTCCTTATTAGTCGGATATTTGTTGTTGTTCCTGGCCTTTGGTGTGACATTGAGTGAACATAAGGCGCCTATAGATCACTGTAAGGAAAGCCCTCAAAGACTATTTTCTTTCCTGTAAATTGGTTAGTTACCGAAATGTGCTTTAAGAAGATAATAAAACTAACTGGAAAAGATTTCTTCTAGTTACTTTCTTCTTTTGTTTTAAATAATAAATTTTGGTAGTCTGATGATGAGTCTCAAAAAGATCATTTTTCCCGAAAACCAAAGCTTGGATCTAAATTATGTGATACATATCTTAAGTTTTTTTGTTGTTGTTGTTGATAATGGCCTATTAGGCCTGTTGCTTGCTCTCAATTAACCCTCATCCTACCAAGTGGGGTCCAATGAGACCCCAGGTGATTATCAACATTTACCATGGCTCACATGGTTGGACAACGTGTTCGAGATTTAAGCAATTTGTCGTCATGTATCAATCTACTCTTTTTCATGTTCAATCAAAACCTCATTTTCTGAATGAAAAACAAACGAAAACATTTTCACAATTCCCCCCACAAAAATAGATTAGTTTGTCACTCAAAGGGTGTCAGTCTCGAAGAGCCTTCGTGCAAGGAATGAAAATAACATTTGCAGTAAAACCTATGTGTAAACTCGCGAGCCTGATCAATCAATCAACAAAAAATCTTTCCTTCTTCGACCTCGACAACAGTTATTTGATGAAATTAAAGAAGAAAAGCTTTCAACTTGACCAAACAACTATAAACTTATAAAGCCTCCGTCAAATTTTCTAATGCGACGTAGAAATGGCGACATTCTTTGTCTCTCTGTCCGTGCTTATATTATCATCCCCATATATGCCAGAGAAGTTGGAATAATTCATTAAAGTTGAGAGGAAAAAAAACAAACAAACAAACAAATTCACTTTTTCTAAAGGTTACGTTTTTGCTATTTTCGCCGTAACATTTTATTTTTTTGTAAACAAGCGATGCTGTATGTTTAACCGACTTAGGCTTGGGTCAAACGCCTTGCATTGGCCTAACTCAATTAATTTGTATTGCAAAGCCAGCAAAGAGAAAAACCTGGTTCTACATTTTTATGTAATTTTGTATTATTTTATTTTATTTTTTTATAGTTTCGGCTAAATTAGGTTTAGTCGCGTTTGAGCCCAACAGCCGAAATTAACATCTTAAGTCGACTCAAACTGTAAATATAAAGTAAGTTAGGCTCATATGAAGTGTGGAGTTTACCCTGGTCCTAAAAACTTTATTTGTACTGTTTTTGAAATGTTTTGACTACAAACAAGGAAATTCACCAGGATCAAACCTCGGGATTTTGTATGGTTATCTCTCTCCATTACCAAACCCAACTGCTTGAATTCCGAAAAATGTCTGCGCCTACTATAATTAAATGCCTTTCATAATTGATCCATCTATTATATGACACCTTCGCCCTCTCTTGAATTTTTAACGTAAGCTCAGCTTTGGCAGTTTGGCTTGGTGCTTTAATTTGTAAGACTACTATTATGTATCTTTATTGTAGCTTGGCTTAGTTACCAACGATGGAATATTAATCGACCTTTATAAATCGCATCGCTTGTCTACAAAAGGGAAATATGGCGTCGTGGTATCTAAAACTCCCTAGTTGCTGATACTCAATGTTATTTTATTACCAGAGGCAGACGAAGCACTTAGCACGGGTTTTTATACGTCTGGTTTAATTGCTGGACTTGTGATTGGTTTTCTGCTCGTGACCTTTATTTGTATCATCTTTATCTGGCGTCGCTGGAGAAAACAGAAGATGTTAAAGAAAAAAAGCCTTATTCCAGGGTAAAGAATACTTCATGTCTTCATAATCTAAAATTAGACGTGCGGAAATGTTTCCTAGAAAATCGAAGGACGATAAAATTAAGAAATTCAAGTTTTTAAAACACGGCTGCATTGGGTAACGCGAACTAAAAACTGCTTCTAAGCCAGTCTAAACAGGTGATTTCTTAAATCGTTTTCTTACCAAGAACGAGCTCAAAAATTGGGCGATAGACCTCTTGAGAATCATTCCTAATTTTTGTTTTGTATAAGCGAAAAATTAAAAATTGATTAAAGGGGCTTGTATGCCAGTTTAAAACGGGATATTTAAAATAGGTTATAATTAATCTTCTGATTTAAAATTATTTTTCTACATATACTTGGTCTCCATTCGTAGCCTTTATAATTTTTGCAACAGTTAATTCTTGCCTCCTCTTTTTTTTTTCACAGGAAAAATAGGTTGATAATTGATAATTGGGAAGTAGATGGAGACCTTGTGACCCTTGAAGATGAGATTGGAGAGGGAGCCTTTGGTAAGGTGTACAAGGGAACTCTAGTTAAACCAACCAGCTCTTTACACCAGAGGTTCTGTTTGAAGCCGTGGAAGAAAACTTCGAAAACTATCAGTGGAAGTGAAACATACGTGGTTGCAGTAAAAATGCTTCATAGTGAGTAACAATTATTCCTGGTATTAAAATATATAACATAAAGTGGATGAAAAATATCAAGTTCACCTACGAAGGATGCCACTTGTGAGTAAGGATCCAAGAGGATTCAAGATGTTTCAAACTTAACTTTAAATACTACTCCTGAATGTCACTAAGAGATCTACTTCAATTTCTCATATGTCTTGCTGTTTATTTGCCGCACAAACGTTTTGCCCTTCGGGCTTAGTCAGTGTACAAAACAGGTTTAACAAGGTTTTCACGTTTTACTATTTTGTACACTGAAGAAGCCCGAAGTGCGACACGTTTGTGCGGTAAATAAACAGTAAGACATGTGAAAAAGGTTGGAGTAGACCTCTTTTACATTCAAGAGTATTTCATTATATATATAATTAATTCATTTGTAATCAGAAGGAGCAACTACTTTCATCATAGATCGCTTAAATGTCTTTCACTGAGGCATATGCTCTAAGGTAAAGTGCTACACAAGCTCTTTCGAATAACAAAGTAATTTTTTTAGAGGTCAAATTGAAGCCACACTCAAGAATGTGACTTAAGTCATTATAGATGTAAAGCAATGGTGCTGACTACAAACAGCAAAAATCCTTTTTACGACTTAACAGTCCAGTGTAAGCCAAAGGTATTTCTGAAAGGCCTGATTTAACGATGAGCTGACGGCCGTTTTTAGGTCCTTGGTGGCAATTTACTCTAGACAGGGTCAGGAACCAATAAGATTTGTGTAACACATGTTTATTAATAAATCTGACTGGATTTGCTAAAACGTGGCTAAAGAAATTTCAAGAGCATTTTAACAATTTGACATCTAAGTCGAATAGAAGGCGGTTAAAAGTCCCTAGCTAAGGCTTTAGAATGGCAACTTTATTGCTAGCAATAGACGATAAAGTTATCTCGCAGAAGCACAGGCGGCCCAAGCTCACTACACGAACGAACGTGACTCTTGCTTGCGAGCGGTGTGTTACAAACGGCTATTTACAAAGGATTGTATGGGATGTAAACTGTTTTTCTGAAAAGTGAGAAAAAATGTTATGTTTTTAAATAAAATCGACTTACCTCATTGTTGTTTGCCGGCGTCTCAGGCCGTTTTGAAGCGTTTTCGGCGAGTTAGCGCTATTTTGGTGTGGAACACCAAAATAGTAGTGAGCTTGGGCCGCCTGTGGCAGAAGGTAACAGGATCTTGCGATGAAATAAACAACATTTGAAACGTCCAGAAATTATAACCTTTTGGTCAGTCTAACCATGAGGCCGGCATAGCTAAGTGTCTGCCGAAAACAGATTAAGAATCCACAATCTTCGAGCACAGAATAGGCTTTTAAGACAAAATCACCGAAACTAAACACTCACGAGCTCAACCACATACCTGATTTTTGTCTGCCAACGCCTTCGATAAAGCACACAAAAAATGACTTTCGCGGCAATCAAAACACTTCCGAAAACCACTCATAATATTTCCACATTTAAAACGGGCGAAACGTCGTCAAATTACTCCGAAAAATCCTCGTCTTCTCCACATACATCGGCGCATGGAAACTCTTCTCCACTCACACAGTCGATTTATTCAAGATCACGGATGTAAACCAGCGGTTGAAAAGGAGACATACCGTATAACAATTTTTAACTACGTCTTTGGCCTGGTCAGAAATCGGCATCAATTTTCATCTCGCAGAATAGATTTCACCCCTAAAACCTACTTTCAGCCTGTACTTTGTCAACAACGGTTAGAGTGTCGACTTGAACATAGTTTTCGCATCGTAAAACAACTTCCATTTCACTTCGCACCACAGCAGATTCAAGAATAAAACAAAACAGGTAAGATTTTATCTCTTGTTTAGTTGCCATTAGCAAATTGCAAATAAGAGCGTGGGTTCCCTATGCTAGTTGTGAGAATTAATCCTTCATAAGGCTTAATGATGCCTTCCGGAAACCTTTGCTCAAGGCAGCCAAAAAAACTCCAAGACAACCCACCACGAGAGCCGAGTTTAGTCTAATATGCGCGCTGATTTCAAATTGACATAGGGAGAATTATGGGAAGTTTTGAGAATCATTTTTTTGGGGGGGGGAGCGGGGGGAGGAAGAGGGGGTAGGTTAATAGCCAGTGAGAAACTCATCAAAGTCTATGTACTGCAGCCTATTCAGTAAATATTCGGTATATGAGAGAGATTTCTATAGGCATGTTTTTGCAAATCCAGTCAGATATGTATGTATATATATATATATCAAAGCTCGCAACATGATGCCTTTTCGTCTCAAGTCCGAGATTACTTTCCCCAAGCTTTGAATGCGGCTTTCAACTTTGTCTGAGCAAAAACCCTTGCCGATAAAACCGGACCAGAACCGAGCCAGAGAAAAACATCCATCATTTTCCCTTTTTCCATTAGGTATGCCAGATGAAAGTGTACAGCAAGAATTTCTCGACGAAATTCAGTTGATGAAGGCGGTGGGGTCGCACAAGAATATTGTTAGCATGGTTGGCTGTTGCACTGTGGAGGAACCCATGTTTTTGTTAGTTGAATATGCCCCTTACGGTGATCTTCTGCATTACCTCAGAAATCATAGAAAAAAGGTATTTGTATCCTCTTTTGATTTATTCATGTTTTAAAGTTGCCTTACCTTTGTTAGGGCGATTCTGAGATAGGGGAGAGGGTACTCTCTTAACTGACAGGCACGATCCTAGAGATGTTTAACACAGTGATCTTGTCATAGCCGTAATCTGCTTATAACATTCAAAACGAACTCGAACCAAAAACGCTTTTAGTTTAGCATTAAGAATCGAGATTTCATAGAGTATATACTTCGCTTATTACAAATCGCTTGGTAATTGTTGTTTATTCAGATTTGCTTAGAAAACACTCTATGTTGTTAAGGTTAATGATCGGTATTGCTTTAGAAAATTGGAAAAGAAAGCTGCTTAAACATTTAAGTTTCTTGAAGCTTCAGTTCCTAACAAACTTAGTGTAAACACAATCTACACAATCTCATCAAGACACAGCACCATATGATGAGTTACCAACGAGGTCTCTCCGAGCATTTACAGTGTGAAGATTGAACATATTTGAAGAGTTCCAGTTCTGTTGAAGTGATTTCTGCTTCGCTCTACGGACAAGTTATTAATATTAGAGACCTTAAGATCGAGGTTTGGTTATTTTACTGCAAACGTCAAACTGCGGTTTGCGGTTAACGGTTTCACGTTACCCGTCTGCCCATATTTGGGACTTAAGAATCACGAGTGGTAGCTTGCGGCTGCCATGTTTGTTTTTATTCATCCACTTACTTCTATTTTAGATGAGAAATTGTCTTCAAAATTAATTTTTTGAAATAAAACTCGATAATCAATAAGCAAAAGAGTTCTAAAAAGTCGTATTTATTCTTAAACGTGGGATTGTGGTATTTTAGGGTGCAAGAAACCTTGCGGTAAATCACTTGCCTCTGGAGCGTGGCCTAGCCGTACAAACGTGAACCTCAAACCGCAAACCTGACAGCAAGGCTCTGGTCACGTGACTTCCTGACGTTCGCGGTTCGCGGGAAATGTCGGGAAAACCTCCATCTTAAGGTCTCTGTTAAAGAATCTGTACCTCTGGCATTGTTTGTGACGTCGTCCACGCAGCTAGTGTTCTACGGATTTCTAGTCCTATTCCATCCTTTAGTTATTTGAATTATCCCTTCAATTATCCGTCTACTTATCCAGCGCAACGCCGCGCATTTCGTGAGAGTTAACGTCCCAGAACACCCTAAAAACCTAACGTCACATTGTGAATAAAGTTTAATGAACCGTGTCTCATATATGAGGCTTTAGGAGAAGCAAAATAGACGGAATCAAATGCAAATTTCTAACAGTATTTTTCTTCTTACGTCTTGGCTTAAATGTCATAAGTTCTTTAAACTAGCTCCAGCATCAGAGATTATAGTGGAGCTTTACACGTGAGAGCGGAGCACCATAGCTAAGGTAATTTGAGAATGTATCCATCCGAGAAAATTTGGTTATGACGTCAGTGTACGACCGAACGCTGACCGTACAGACTCTGGCAGAGGGAGAAGGGAGTTCGGAGTCAGCCCGTCGGGGGAGGATTATGTTTTAGCGTAGCCCCATGGCTAAGAAAATTTGGTTCTTTCTACTGGTAGTAAGCTAGTGCAAGGCTAGTGTGGGATGGCCTATTGCACATTCATGTGATAATCAAGTGACAGCTGTCAAAACAGGGTATCCGCTGACAAGTATCAAATGACCTTATCGCGGGCTCAAGATTTGACCCATTGAGGTTAAGTGTTTTGAAGACTTCCACTGGCAAGTTTTTGGTTGTCAACTGATCACAGGCTCAAGATTATTTTTTAACGCATACAGCACATGAAATAAGTTGTGCTTATGAGCTAGCCGTCGGACTTCAGGCGCGAAAAGTCAGCCTTTTTACAGGTAGGGAAGGCAGTTTCTATTCAATAAATTTTCTCTTGGACCTTACTACCGAAAAAAAAATTTGACTTTGTTTAGCATGGTCACGCGTTGGTCACGCTCTTCGTCCCATTCTTATCTCAGATTGGTCAAAATTTGACAGGTGAGCATTAGTTTACGTGGAAAATTTATGCAGCATCTGGAAACTTGTTTACTGATAGCTCAAGCTGACAAAGTTTTGTGTTGTCTGATCTCATTATGTTTTATCCGTCTTTTTGCACTGGAGCTACAAATGAAATACATCTGCTATCAAAAGTCTTTTGTTATTCATGGCTGGCGTGTTTATTGTGTTTTTGGTTAAGAAATGCTCCGCTTGCGAAAAATGTAAGCGGAAATCATAGTTTTCAAAATTAAGCTTCTCTTCGTACTTCACCTTGCTGGATGCGTGAGCGGGTTCAAAAATCTTGTAAAGCGATTCTGGCCTTACTTGATGCCGGGCTTTCAGAAGCTGCATCTCGACTGGTCAGCTTAAGTAAATCTCATGTTTGTTTGTTTATTTGTTGTTTTTTTGGTTTTACGACCTTTCAAGAAGTCGAGCGTTGTTTATGCCGTCACTTTGACACGTTTTTAAGATTTGAGACAATAATTATAATATGACATAGTACAGAACTTAAATAGTCTTAGACATTTTCTGGCCGAAAGAAAACGGTGTAAAGAATATTTGGTTATCTTATTGGTTATAAAAAGAAAGCTTTGAAAGATATTCTTGCCTCGAGTTCATCTTGAAAAATAGTAAACATGGCGAAGCCGGCTTAAAACTTGGCAGAAAATCTGTAAGGTTTGATTCATGACTCAGGATTTTCAGGGACACGACACTCTCAAATTATACATATCTTCGTGAATAAAGATTATTTTCCTTTTAAATGTTTCATTAAATTATATTTTTTATCTTGATTGTTTGTCAAAATCTCTTTCTTATTGCTTTGTCGTTTGTTTTCAGTGGAACGTGAATCGCATGCAGGAGTACTCAAAATGCCACGCGTATCAAATAGTTTAAAAGATTATGGTGTTTTAGAAGTAAAATGCAAACGAAAATGATTCCGAGAACTCTTCCTGGCAGGTGTGTTCAATTTTTTGAAAAAACTATTTGTTTTATTTTGAACTCTATTGACGGGTTACAAGTGTGGCGCTTAGCAAAATTCAGAAATCGGAAGTGGCTGATCGGATGGGTTATTTTGGAAATTGAATTACATGTAAAATAAGATTTCTTTTTCCGAACGTTTTTGCTTAAAGCCCATTATTACCCGTCTTACTACATAATGGCAGATTGACCTGACTGAACAGTCCCTTCTAATAGTGAATTCTTTATATAAAAGTGGTTCAAGTTGTTGTCATTTTTATAATTTGCTGTGCAAAGGAAGCGCGTGCTTCGGTCGTCCTGGATATTGAATGAGTGCAATTTGTCTTGTAAGGTTATTCTGTGAAAAACTGAAGAATTATAAGTAAAGCAATGCAAAAGGTGATATAATCTCTGTTCGAGGTCTGAACGATAAACAAACAACGCCTGATAGTGTTTACCTAAGAGGTGATGAAGGCTGGTTATTACGCGCTAAAGTAAACTCGTATACGTAGCGACCCACCCACAAAAAATCCGGCCTGAGTTTTCATTTTGGCCTTTCCTTTGGTCAGAGATAACACCGACACGTTATGACTAGTAAATTGGCTGCCACCGGGGAACCTAGTGTCTTAACGGCGTTTATAGCATAAAATTATATTTCGCGGGGACTGTCCAATTAAAATAAAGTTGGTTTTATAGGTGGGAAAATAGGTTATTTTGCTTGGGAAGAATTTGTTTCCTCGCCTAATCTACTTTGATCAAATGTTGATTGCTCTTTTTTGGGTGTACATATAAGACTATTAACTCGATGCAAGACTTTTTTCACTCTTGGACTGTTTGAAAATTAGTTCCCTAAAATCACCCTGCTCCACCCTTTAAAGTCATATGAATCTCTGCAGTCTGATTTGTTGATAAATAGCAAGTTTATGGTTTGATTTACAAATTTATTTACTGGAGCCACGCTTTTAGCCCTGGCTAAATGTATACATTACCGATTAATTGTATCCTCTTGGCGGCTACGCAATATTTGCAAAAGGGCAATGCGACGAGTAGCAGTGCTTACCACCTACGCCTCCCCTCTCGTTCCGGGGAATAAACAGGAGAAAATCCTAGAAACGAGGTTGTAGCACAGGTGAGCAAGACATTGACACACATTCGCCATTCTCCACTTTCAAATTACCCATAATGCACATCAAGATTCACCCCTATGCTTTCAAGATGGCCAACTAATCCTTTTGGGATCGTCCTAAGTGACCCGATAACAACAGGTACAGTTTTCTCAGTTCTCTTTCCAGGTCTTTAAATTTATCAAAATTCTCTTTCTCCTTTTAAAGTTCCACCCTAGCATCCCCTGGTACAACTGCATCAATAATTTGGAAAACTGCTTGTTGTTTGTCTACTACAACAAGGTCTGGCCTATTGTGTTCAAGCCATCGTGTCTACCTTTATGTTCTCTCGGACCCAACGCTGAGCATTCACAAACTGTGTGGCTTACTTATTCTTCCGCACTCTTGCACAACCTGCAGTATTTTGAGCTGACAGCCTGCTTGTCAATCTTTACCTTTACTGCACTGGTTTGCAGCGCTGGTCCTGGACTGCTGTTAACAATCCCTCTGTCTCCTTCTTGAATTCCCTCTTCTTCAACCACGTCCAAGAGAGATTTCTGTTCTTACCTTCTGTCTGTCTTAAAAACTGACCATGTAATGTTTTTCCCTTCCAGTCCGCCACTTTCTCATCATTCCTCTGTTGCTTATACTGCAAAGGGTCACTTTCAACTTCAGGCTTCAAAACAGGGCACGTAGCTTTAAGCAGCATTTCCTGACTCTGCTGAACATATTGATTAAAACTCATCTGCTGCACCAATCAGCTCACGTCCACCTTCCTTCCTTGGCAAGTATATTCTACTTGTATTTGCTCGAGTGTTAAGAGCACCATAATTTGTGAACAACTTTCCTGTCCTCCTGTCAATAGCTTCCACCTAAAGAGCGATACAGCTTTGTCATTAATAGCTGCCATAACATTGCCTCCGTTCAACTTCGACTTCAGATTCGATCATATCCTTTGAAAGTACTCCTCTGTCAGTTTTGCTTTCATTTCCTCCTGGAAAACATCTCCAGCCTCTAGCGTGCCCAGATACTTGTAACCCTCCCCCTGTTCCAATGCGGAAATTTCCCTGCGTTCCGGTAGCTTTAAATACCGTCAAAAAAAGTTGTTTTTCCTCTCTTCAAGACTACGCATGCACAATTTTGAATACCGAACTCCATAGCAAAATCTTCATTATTAATTCAGACAGTCTGGACTAATGATTCAATCTCACACTCGTTCTTTCCATACAAAGTTAGGTCATCCATAAATAGTAAGTGGTTAATCCGCATCTGGTCATTGCGCAAGACATACCCAGGCTTCACCTTTCGGAGTACCAATGTCAGCGGGATCATAGCAATGACGAAAAGCAATGCTGCCTCCTGATTGTGTTTTGTTGTTTGGTCCGAGATATTACTCCAAAATTCTACAGCTGCATCCGCATCAGGAGCCTCCGGTTCTTCCTGTGCATCTCCATCCAGTTCCTTAAACACTTGATATCTGTTGTTGACAAACAATCTGTTCTGCTTATACTATTTAATACTCTTTCAGGCTTGGTCCATGCTGGGGAACGTTTAAGAAATTTATGAACTATCGATCGCGTGGCTAACGACTGAACCGTATGACCCCCCTTCTCGTAAGGTGCCATTTCATCGGTCAGGGAAAACATCACAACATTGTTCATCATTATTTCCATTGTTTTAGGTTAGGGTAGCAAACCATTTGGCGTTTAGGGTTAGAAGAGCTGCTACATGGCCTCTCTCCGGAATGAAGAAAAATAATTGTTGGTTTTGACATGACGTCACCAAAATTTAAACTACAAAACTATCGATCCTACTGAGATTTTACTTTCATGATTTATGAGAGCAGCTGAAAACTAATATTCATACAAATTTTCGACCCGAAAGGGTTCTTGGTTTTGTGATAGAATACGCTGGAATTTCTAAGCTTTTGCGTGACGCGGCATTTACATGACGGCCGAGAGAGCTGTCTTTTAGGTTAAAAAAGTGACTTATTTAGGGGAATATTACTATCTGAACAGTTAATGTATTAGAAAAAGTATTGCTTTAATGTTTATGAGTTCCTCGAGAGATAAATTCTCGCTTTCGTTGCAAAACTCAGTAACAGATGCTTCTATTGACTTCCGGCCGCCATGTTGATGCCCATCCGGATGGGCACCAGCGTGGCGTATCCATATAAATTTCTTTAAATTTAGGTAAAACATTTCTCCGAATATCTCGTATATGAAAAATTGCACTGGCCTGAATCTTGACGAGGGTCTTTGCATATTTAACTCCTTTTATTCCTAGATTCTGGACTTTATCTATTGAACGGTTTTGATTTTTATTTTGATCTATTTTAAGTGGCGTGCCACTAAAAAACAGCAATATGGCCGCCAAATACATCCTTTTAGTTTTCAAAGTTCTCCTTTATTAACAAACCTTGAACATTTATTTCGGCAAATAAACAATTAAGTTGAAAAAGGATTTTACAGAATCTCAAAAGTAGGTCTCATTTTCGATTTTAACTTGCAAAATCGGTCAATTTAAGCAACTTTTAAACTTTTGGCTCAATTTGTTTGGTTCTGCTTTGAAAATGGAATAAAAAGTACTCAGAGACAATACAGTGTAAAGAATTGTTGAGAAAAACAGCAAAATCTTGCCAATTTATGACAAAAAGGGACTTTAAAAACTAACTAAAACATTCAAAACGCTTTGATCACGTGACTGATGACGTCATGTCCCTCTTTTGGTCATGAAAATTATTATCAGGTAGAACATTACTTTCCTAGCCTGCGTGGCAGGCGTTTGAAGCGAAGGGAAAGGGAGTTTTAGGTGCGACAGAAACGCGAGGGGCGCGCAAGGAGGAAGGGAGGGAAACGCCTGCCAGGAGACCATTGTTTTTCTCGTTTTTAACATCCATTAGGCGAATGTTAAAATCCTAATTGGTCCGTCTTCAAAACATGTCAATCACAGCTTTAATACCTTAATCCAACTGGCTGAAATCAACATCACGCTACTGAGTAACTTAGTCGATCTTTCAGTATCATTTAAAAATATGCTATCAGTAAGTGAGGCGTGATGAGATTTCAGCTTACTAATAATGTTTGCAGAATTAGCCTTATTGTAGATCTTTGAAGTTCAGCTCTTCTTTCCCTGCCACCAGCGTTCTTTTGCTGCTTTTGTATGCTCGGGTGGATCCAGTTCGAGAGTCGGCAAAGTGTTTGTAATTAATTTCTCAGACAAACATTGCATGCAAGTTGGGAAGTCCAACACGATACCTTAAGCAAAAACGAAACAGATTTATGCTGGATTTTATTTTACAAGCCACGCATGGTTGCGTCTTTCTCCCATAAACAGACGACGGCATTTATACTTTTTTCAATAGTACCTTCACTTCAGATTTCTTGTTTTAGGAAAACAAAAGAAAAACAGTACGTGAAATACGACTTAAATAAGCACATCGCGGCCAGACTTATTTGACAGCTAGTCTTTCACAGTTGCGTCATTTTTCCATACATAATTAGTAGGCGGGATGGCGAAAACAATGGTTTCCTGGCAGGCGTTTCCCTCCCTCCCTCCCTCCCTCCTGGTGCGCCCATCGCGTTTCCCTGGCGCCCAAAACCCCCTTTCCCTTCCCTTTCAGAAGCCTGCCACGCAGGCTATTACTTTCCCGCAAATTTTCTCTGCCGTGTGATAAAATGTTGACTCTCTACAGCCCTCGCCCTAGTCTCCCGACTTTTTCGCTCATGTTCAATACCCCCTTAAATTTCAAATGCCGGACGTCAAAAGGAGAGCTTGCTCGCAGGCTATGGTCTGGCAGTCTTCTACGTGTTAAATTGTCAAAGTTATAAGCTTTTTAAAAAATTACCTTAAAGGATTCTGAATGATTTTTTGTGATAATGATAATTCACTTTTATAATAAGTATTATTATTATTATTATTATTATTGTTATTATTATTATTATTATTATTATTATTATTATTATTATTATTATTATTATTATTATTATAACGCCAGCCGAGTGTTAGAAGTAGAGCAAGCCACATTCAAGCCATTTGTTTTTAACACGATGGGTGGAATGGCGGTCGAATGTAAATGATACCATAGTAGGCATGCGGAGCTTGTTGCTACGAAAAAGGGTGAAAACTGTGTCATGAACTCGGGCAAAAGTATAATTGCGCTCCTGAAATCGGCATTGCTGGGCTTAAGAGGCTCCCGAGGATCTACAAGAGTGAAATTAGAACTATTGGACATTGACAGTATTTTAAGAGAACTCGCTAATATTCACTAAGACATTGAGAACACTGCGTCATTTATATTTTTTAGTTTTGTTTTTGTTTTGTTTTGTTTTGGTTTTTTTTAACCACAAAAAGGAATATTATTGTAGCCCTTCTGGCTCGGGAATGTTTTTGCTCTACTCTCCCCAATCTTCCTCTGTCATAAAATCAAAGATGGCGGCTACAACAATACGAACATGAACAAGCTTTCGCCCACCTAAAATACGCCTGCTATGTAGCTCTTGGACTTTTTTCTTTTCAAAAAACAAAATTGGTGCTTGAAAATAGCTTTGTTGTGCTTGAAAATAATTTTTAATCGAAGTAAATGTAAGTCGGTTTGAATAGTTAGTTTTGTTGTCGATAAAAAGTTATTTCATTATTATTATTATTATTATTATTATTATTATTATTATTATTATTATTATTATTATTATTACTGTTATTATTATTATTATAATTATTATTATTATTATTATTGTTATTATTATTATTATTATTATTACTATTATTATTATTATCATTTAACTGTTTGCTATGAGGTATCCTTAAGGCCGCGGGGGCAAATTTTTGCTTGTTCCACATCTTTTAAAGCGCCTTTATCTCGGCTATTTTAGAGGCGATTTAAATAAAATTTTACAGACAACGTGAAATGGTTAAAGTTTAGGAAGGTTTATTTTTTATTAGGTAGACCGCGCTTTACAGCGATTCTTTAAGCACAGTTGTAACAAACTGGGAAATCGTGATTTTTGCCCAAGTTTGTTGAAAGAATAGAAGACAGCGCTCTGAGATTTTATTAATGAATGATCGGCCAATCCCATTAGTGTGTCATGTATTAAGCAGATTTCCCACCCTCCCAACATCCATAGTCTTTGTTTTTAATATCTCCAGGGTAATACAGTTGTCCCAAGAGAAATTGAAAACAATGCTTATTTTAACAAGGTGAATTATGGGATATCAAATGAAATGATGAATACGTTCACATTAGATTTCCTTTTTTGTTTTTACTTCTTGCAGGCTTGTAAAGATAAACGTGTATACGTTAATATTCCAATGTCAAACGAAGAGCTTGGACGGTCAAACACATTCATTACACCGGAAGATCAGATCAACACTGGCGGGGAAACCAAAACCTTGAATACTGAAGAGGAACAAAAAGAAGACTGCAACGAGGAGATTTTGACTCCTGGAAATCTAATGGCGTTTGCTTGGCATGTCTGCCAAGGCATGGTAAGTAAGACAGCGGTCATTTCCAGTGAAGAAAAACCGCCGAAATTCGCCCTCTGATTAGCTCAAAAGGTTTGGTTCCGGAATGTTGTAGTCCAAGGCCTTAGTGTGATTCCCGGCTAACCAGCACTCAGGGTGTTTAAATAACTGAGGAGAAAGTGATGCTTTTGCTCTGACATCTGCAAGTGGTTAAACTTAGTCCCCTCGGATAAGTTAGGACGATCAACTCAGGGCCCCTTTTAACGGTAGGTTTTCAGTTAATCTGACTTTGTAGGATGTTGAATTTCTTAATTTTTTTTCTTGCTTGCGTAAGGAATACCTAGTGAGAAAGGGTTATGTTCATCGTGATTTGGCTGCAAGAAATGTGCTTATTGGAGAAAAGAAAATTGCAAAAGTGTCAGACTTTGGACTGAGTCGATACGTGTATGAAGAGAAAGTTTACCATGGCAAACGGAACAGGAAACTTCCCTTCAAATGGATGTCAACAGAAGCTATCTTTGACCAGACGTTCACCGCGAAGAGCGATGTGTAAGATTACTGATCTGTTGATTGATAACTGAAAAAAGCGCTTTTCAAAAACATGCAAAGTTCATATGAATTGTAATTTTAATCATTATTCATTCAAAATATCTCGCTGTTTCTGATTGGATCCAGTCCCCCGGCAAATTCTTTATAACCAACTGGCGCTTACCATAGTTTGAAGATGCGACCAATATACCATCAATTCGATGGTATATCTCCTTGAAACGAGGTTGATCGATGGTATATTTGCCTGGAAACAGGGCTGCTTGGGAAACAGTAGACTTAGAAAAAATAGCGTTCATGGCTATTGGAGGACGAAATACATGTAGCTCAATTTACAACTCAAAACTGAACGGAAGAAATGCGAGAATATATCCTGAAACCATGTGTTTTTAAAAAAGTCTACGGAGAGGTCAACTTATTTAGAACTTAAAAGTATTTTGAATGAATAATAAAACAATCGCCCTCGGTGGATAACATTTTTCTCGATCTGCATAATACCACATCATACTCACGGCCTCATTAAATATTTGATAAATAGAGCGCGCTTAACTTTTTAATGCTTATTACACGCAAGTAAAAGAGGTTTCTTTCCGGAGTGGTTTTTAGCATTTACGAAGTCGTTCTCGTCGCCGACTGAACCGTGTGACCGTACAATTCTCTCCCTGCTCGTAAGGTGTCTTTTCATCGGTCGGGGAAAACATTAACACAACATTGTTCATCATTATTTCCCTTGCTTTAGGTTAGGGTAGCAAACCATTTTGCCTTTAGGGTTAGAAGAGCTGCCACATGACCTCTCTACCCGGAATGAAGGAAAACAATATGGCCGCCAAAGAAATCCTTTTAGTTTTTAAAGTTGAACATTTTTTTTTTCGGCAAACAAACAGTTAAGTTGAAAAAAGATTTTGCAAAAGTCTCAAGGATAGGTCTTCTTTTTCGATTTTAACTTGAAATATCGGTCAATTTACTTAACTTCTAATCTTCTGGCTCAGTTTTCGTTTGCTTCTGCTTTGAAAATGAAATAATAATTATTCAGAGACAATACAGTGTAAAGAATTGTTGAGAAAAACAGCAAAAAGGACCCCCTTAAATTTGAAATGCCGGACGTCAACTGGTTATTTTTAAATGCCCCACACAACTGAAACCTCAAATATGCTATTTGTTTTTAACTCGTTAATAAAATCTTGTTACAGCAATAAACAAACCTAATTCGAAAATAGTCACGTGAATGAGACGTCATTACCTTCGATGTGACATGGGAAGATAGTTTATGGCAAATATTATGTTGTTGTGGTGTGACAGTCTTCTAGGTATAAAATTGTCAAATTTATAAAGCTTTTTAAGAAATTGCCTCAAAGGATTCTGGGAGATTTTTTTATGATAATTATAATTTACTTTTGTAATTATTATTACCATTAAGGCAGTAACGGCGCATGATGATAGTCCTGTGATAGACTTTTAAATCTTCTTAACTTAATTCACATAAAAGATTCTGCAAGTGAAAAGAAATTCACCGTCCACCTTAATTATTGTTAGCATGCGTGAGCAAAGTGCTCTTTTAACTCCTTGATCAGTTTCACTGATATTAACTTACCTGCTTTTTTCAATTACATAACCGATTCTTTGTTGTTTTTCTTATAGATGGGCCTTTGGAGTGGTACTTTGGGAAATAGTTACTCTAGGTACGATAATGGCCTAATATATCTCTATACAACTTTGAGTACACGATGACTTTAAATATCATTGATTGTGAAATGCGTTCGCGAATAATATGAAATTAAATTGACAGCGTTGTAGCTATTCAGCCCTACTTTTTTTTTATGTTATCAAATAAACGTAGCATTAGCCTACTCAGCACATGATCAATTTATGTTAAGGCCAAAAATCATTTAAACCACTTTTGGAGGAATTGCGTAGAGAGGAGACTCTGCTGATAACAACTCTGTTGATATTAACCCTCCTTAAAATTATTATGTAATTGCATATGTGCCAGTTATAGTGCAAACCCTGAAAGATGGGAAAAATTGACTTTAAAAAAAAAACTTTTTTCGCCTATTAAACAGTAATCTCTGAAAAATGTGTGGTTACCCTCAGTTATCTTTTGGGATTTCAATAGTCCTACTTGTCTTATATAATCAGTATCGTAACCGAGAAAATACTTCCTAATATTGGGCACCGGCCAATATTATCATATCAGGTGGAACACCATACCCTACTATACAGAGCAAAGAACTGCTGCAGTTGCTGAAGAATGGATACAGAATGGAAAAACCAGACACTTGCAATGAAGAGCTGTAAGTAATCAAAACTACTGATGATTAACATAGATTAAAGCAGAATATTTTCTTCTAATGTCTACTAAGTTCCTCTGATGACCTGTTACCAATGTTGAACTCGAAACTAAGGAAATAACAACAACAACAAAGAGAAATATTATTTGGGAATGGGTGCCTTTTGAATTTTTTTTTATACAAAATGTGTAGCATTTTTCAGTATAGAAAAAAGGAGGGGTAGGTGGATCTTTTCCTTTAAACCTTCGAGTTGAATGGAAAGCGTAAGCAATACAGTCAACGCGAAAGAGAGTTATGGTTATATGGCCAGGCAGTTAGTTGAATCTTCCTTTACTTGGTCAATTTCTGTTAATTTTTACAGTTATAAAATGATGCAGGACTGTTGGCAGGATAACCCCGAAAATCGTCCCAACTTTACTCAGATTCAGCAGGGCCTGGAGACCATAATGCAGAAGAACAATCCATATCTGGACCTGACTGCTGTGGACGAATCGCAAGCTGAATACAATGTGCAGTCTTTCGACAGTATGGAGGAGGAGTCCAGAGATGATGAAAGTGACGACAATGTTGCAGTAGTGCTCCACGAGGGTATGCAACATTGATAAAAAATACTCTAAACGATTCGTTGGAACCGACATCATGCACTTTACTAATAATCCATTGTTTTCCTTCTTTTCAGAGGCGGTTGAAAACGCAAAGGAGAACATTTCGGAAAAGGATCCAAAGTCCACTAATCAATCAGTGGATATCAACACCAAAACTGAAACCCAGCCGGGAACAGGGAGTAATGGTTGTGCAAAGAATCCTCAAGGTTCTGAAACCTGCGTGCTTAAATTGAATACACTGGAAACGCGTTTCTGACGATCGGGTTCACAAGGATTAACCTTCTGGCCCCTATTGTTCAAAAGTTGGATAGTATTAAATTGACCCACGGGATAAACTACTATTCATTAGTTAAGTGTTAGGAAAACCATTACGGGACGTTATCCAGGTAGTTATTCAGTCATCTAGTGGACAAGGGTATAATCCACCCCTGAAGAGCTACGGCCTGTTTAACAACTCGCCCCATGTAAGGTAATCAGGATTTCGAAATGTAGAAAATTTTGTTTTTGGAATCTGAAATCCTGAGCCCAGTAATTCAAAGCAGATTAATTGCTAATCCAGGCTTAAATTTTAATACGGTTTCTTTTTCTTTAATTTGTTCAAAAGCACTTTCTCGGTAAATTTTCTCTATTCTTTTCAGAGCAGCCAATAATCAAATTGTGGAAAAGAAGAAGGTCACTGAATTTGCTTTTTAAGCTTTCATATCTTAGTCAAATTTCGCACTTACCTTGCGTTATCTTAACCTAGCTTTGAACAACCCGTCCCTGGGCTTTGGAATCCATACAATGAAATTTCGCTCTAAGAATTAGGAAGCCCACTAACGATTAGAATCCTGATTCAAAGTTCCACTGACAAGGAATCTGGAATCCAATACTTGGAATCCAGAATCCACAGACTGTCTTGGGTTACCTTAAACGGGGTGGAGGGGCTAAAAGAACAGCGCTATATAAAGAAGATAGTTCTTACAAAAATACTTAAAATTGCATGGATTAAAATTAAGTAGTATTAAGACTGAATATAGCCTTTATTATGTTTAGTCTATTTAGTTTATTCTAGGTGACATTTATGAAGGACGTGTTAAGGAACACTTTAGTTAATAAATCATGACGAGACTGCAGGCATATCACAAATGCCTGCGGCTGATATGTTGTTAATTATGAAAGGCAAAATTTTAAATTTAAGTTAAGATATTAGTAAGCGTGAAAGTGGAACTCAGAGTTAATATCAACTTCAGGTTCCCAGAGAAAATATGCAGTCTATTAACGTGAACTCTAATGTCAGGTGATATTTCAAGTAAAGTAGTAATTGAAATCTATTCGAGGCAAGTCTCTACTCTCATTGTTGCCTGAGGTAAAAAAGCTCGTTTTGTTACTTTGTATCAACTTTTTCTTTGGAAAGAAAGTTTTTAAAAGACAAACACTCAAGTTAAGCAGCCCTTGCCGTTTTGGAAGACTGAACATAGACTTCCCTTCGTAAACTTTCTCTGACTCCAGGGTGCCCCTGAACCAACTATTCTCATTTTTTTTTGGCCCATTTAACCATTTAATCTCCAGCCAGAGACCCATGTTGTTACTTTTACTGCAATATTTCCGTAACTTGGCCTTGCTGACTTCTCTTTCTTGACGATCAGGAGATGAAAATAAGCGGGTAAGTGAAGTCGCCGACCTTCAAACACCAGATGATTAAGAGGCAGTCTCCCTAAAAGCGGTCCACTCGATTTCGCGACAAAAAATACTTTTCCTTTCTTTTTTGTCGGTGAAGAGGCTTTAATAGGTATATACTAAAATCGCTATTTTTGTTTTCAAATTCTTTTTCTTAGCTCTGCTACAAGCCAAAAACGAATTGAGTCCGTCTTGGCTTCTCAGAAAGTGTTTCAAAGACTAAAATTGATGGATTTTGAAAAGCGCGTTGCAAACAAACGAACGCCCGCACAAAAAATCTGTTCGATTCAGTTTTTTTAGTTAACCTTCGATAGTTCAAAGGCTAAATAAAAATATCCTCGATCAAAACAAGTTACAGTGGTTCAAAGAATACCTACTTTGCAGGCTTAATCCAAACCCTGAAAGTAAAGAAATTTGAGGGAAAATATCTCAAAAGTTGCGGTCTAAATCTGGTTTAAAAATCATATCAAAGTAAAGTTTTAAGCTTATTTACTTGGTTTATAGGCTCAGACTTGCGGGTATCTTCTGAGATTGCAACCAACAGTAGATTATAATCTGCCATTTTGCGTATTTGCATAATTACTAGCCGTGTCAGATGGAGTCTATCTTTTTGTCGAGGGTCGAGGATCGAGGATCGAGGGTTCCATGTCGAGGGTCGACGGTACCATGTCGAGGGTAATTTTTTTTTTCAATTTTTTTATAAAGAAAATGTGTTGTTGTTGTTGTTTAATTAAAATAGTATGTGGACATTCGAATTTTCTTAAAAGCAAAGAACCTTCTCCCTTCCTGTGAAGTTAGACAGGTTATGCCTAAAAAAATATCATAGAGCTTAGGCAGGGGCACCCAACGACTGTTTTCTGTAAATATCTGTTGGGAGAAGCAAAAATTGCCTACAATTTTCTATTACTTGAGGAAGGCTAAAAATTTCTAGATGGCCGTTCCATTCACGTACAGTTTTCGTAGCTTATATAATAAATTCCCTACGATTTTCTCAAGTTTAGTTTTTCGCATTTCGGTCCCCGAGTAAGCCTATTTTTCGTAGAAAAAGGAAATGTAAAATTTTCGGATTTGAAAATGCGATGGAGAGAGGAATCAGAAAAATTCTCGCTTTCGTAAAACCCAAAATTTAATCTAAAATTTTCGGGAAAACAATACTGAGGCCCTAAGTAATTTCGAAAAGATTCAAGTTGCCCAAGGACGACTAGTCTGCTACACAGCCGTTTTTAGTGTCGTCAATCAACGCTCCTCCCTACTAAGTGGGGAGGAGGATTGCGTGACGACACTAAAAACGGCTGTGTAGCAGACTATAGGACGACCGAACAGATACAACTTTTATAGCGCCGCTTAGAATGCATTTCTAGAGATTTGAAAGTACTCTGGATAAGGGAAAAAGTGTTTTCAATGCATTTAGGAGGAGGCGTTTTTTAGGCTTATATTTCAGTCACGTCTGCCTGTTAGTTTGAATATGGATATTTCCACGGTTCTTGTTTTTTAAGCTATCCCAGTGTATGCGACCGAATTGTCGTGCTTTCAATTAAGTAGAAACGCGCCATAAAATTTTAAATTACAAGTCATCGATAATCACCGACACCGGAAATCGTGACCTAGGTACGTAGGTG
The DNA here is from genome assembly GCF_958299795.1 of Porites lutea. Lineage (NCBI taxonomy): Eukaryota > Metazoa > Cnidaria > Anthozoa > Scleractinia > Poritidae > Porites > Porites lutea. Next base: position 36,004,482 of record NC_133202.1, read on the forward strand.
CGTAGCTAGAGTGATAATTCGATGGTTGATGATGGGAAAAGTTGAAAGGGTTAGGTCAAGGGCAAAGCCTTTTATCGCTAATTTAGCCGCATATCCTTTATTTGTTATTTTTGTAGGGGGCCAGGCTCATTTTGACAGTAATATATCAGTTAAATCAGTTTCTTCTAAACTTTTTTACGACATTTTTTACGTGGCTCGTCAACAGAGCAGAAGACGTTCTTAGGTTATCAAGTAACATTCTTCTTATTTGTTTTCCATTTGTTTTTCGTTTAAAAAAAAAAAAATGAAAAACATTGTTATCCTCGACCCTCGACATGGGACCCTCGACCCTCGACCCTCGACCCTCGACATAAAGATGGACTCGTTTGCGGGCAAGCGTTTCCTTCTTTCCCCTCGCCCTCCCCCGTCATTAATTTTTTTTTTTTTTTGCTCTTGTCCCAACATTCTCGACGAACTCGGGAGGAAACGCTTGCTACGCAGGCTAATCTCATTTGGCTTTAGAACGTGTGTCCTACAGTTCTTATGAGTCCTTTGTGTTTTGTTGTGTTAAATCAAGTATAGACAGCCTTAGCTTCGATGTGGCCAATCAGTAATAGAAAATTCACAACATGGGTGGACTTTAGAAGACAATTGCAATTAATATTCTGACAGAAAAGAATGCTCTATTTTAGCAGCTTTAAAGTTCAAGAAATATTTCGGCAAACATAATATTCAGTAAAATTTGTTCTTGTGCGGGATGGGAGACTGGATCCGAAGAAAATACGTTACCGTTATGCTCTTACTTCATAGCCAGATTGGTCTTTCAGAAGTGAATAGAGCCACCAGAATTGAGTGTCTACTTGGTGCATTGCGTAACTTAAAGGCCCTTACAAATTTATTAGTAACAGTTTAACAAGTTATTTTACTAATAAAGAAGTAACTTTAAAGTTCAGGAAAGATTTCAGCTAACATAATATTTGATTAGGGTATATATTTTTGCCGTCAAGCTCAAAACGGTTACAACTAACAAAATTTGTTCTTGCCCGGGATGGGAGACTGGATTCCAAGAAAATACATTACCTACGTTTGAGTGAACTTACAGTTACTTCATATTAGCCTTTCAATAGAGCCACCAGAATTGAGTGTCTATAGGCCTTTTTAGTTATGAATTTATAGTATCAGTTTAACAAGTTATTTTACTAACAAAGAAGAGATAGATTTTACAGACACCGGACACTTAATTCGTCACTTGCAATTCCAGCTGATTTTGTTTGTTCCAGCGATTTAAGATGACGAAAGTATTATGTTTCGTCTTCCTTACACTTTCACGTTGGTCCTCAGCCATCAAGATGTGAATAAGAGAGGGGGCGCAGGTTCCAAAGAAAAACTTCAAGTCACTCCACAAAATACAAACCAAGCACTTGCTAATCTGATGACGGCAGGCTAGTTTCTCCATTTTGTAATAGCGGGGACATGGCACCTCGCTGCAAACTTGATAAAGATGGGGGTTACTTTTGCAATTTCGGACACACGACCAGTTATGCTACCGGCGCGGTAGCTACAAATGAAGTGAAAGTGTATTCAAAAACTCATGAACTTAGCGTCCCAACTGGCAGCGATCAATGTGCTAACCGACCAGAATTTCAAGCCATCTTTCATCTTTTCGCCGAAAAGGGAGATACCTACACGCTCCTTAATCCGAGCGTGGCTCCTTGGTTCTTTACTGCCCCGCTTGCATTGGCGGATGTGACATGTTCGTGGCAACTGAAACAAACCACGGCGCTACACCCCTTGTTATACACTCAAATCGAAACAACATTCTTAACGCGGTAGACAATCTCAGGGCGAAGGAACAGTTTGTTGACCGCTTATTGGGTAGGCTGCAAAGAACTTACAAGGTGATTGCTCGGGTTTACTGGACGTCACGCAAGGTGGAAGAAAAGAGAGCGGTCGATCAACATTTGGATCAATACGTTCAAAGCCATCCGGAAGTTAAACTTTTAATTTCTTACAACGAAGTCTCACCATCTGGCGAACAGCTCTACCATTTTATTGGTCATTATAGATCTGACTTAACATCATGGAGATTTATTAGCAAGGGAGAGAAAAATGGTGATACAGCTGAATTTAGGGTTTCTCAACAAGGAAAAGTTGTGTAGATTCTAAAAATCAAGCAAAAATTGGCAAATTCTTTAATATATGAATAATTTCATCTGTATGCTCTCTAGCTGTTAAAATCTTATACTCAATAAAACCCTCGAATCTGATTGCCGAAATGGTATAGGTGTCAAAACAAAAATAAGGCTCTTCGTTTGAATTGACACGAAGTCAAAAGAATAATCAATTGATCGCGATCAGCAGGAGATGAAGTGACAAAGACATGGAATTCAAAATTATTTTTGGATATACCACAAAGAGTTAAGTAACAGTTAATTCAGGTCATTCGCTTTAACGCTTGCCTGTTCCAGGCTCTCAGATAGTCAGGTCCGAGAAATTGAGAATGCGCCACCTTTTTTTCCAGATCACGCACGATTGCCGCAATGTGATTGGATATTCCTATAATAGTGATGTATATAAATCATATAGGTACGTGCCGCCCCAAAATGGTATGGTTTTTGGGCCATTTTGGTCTAAAAAGGGGCATACACTTTGCCCTTTTTGGTCTAGCTGGAATCGGGTGCGGTTCTCGAGGGAACTATGGGTGTGTATGAACGTATTTATCATTTCAAAAATAGAAATATGCGAATTTGAAATGGCTTTGACTTCTATTGTTTGAGTTCTAATCTAAGTCATGATGACATAATTTCTGCCTAAAGTTTAGGTCTAAAAACGGGTATGGATTTTAGAGGTCTGGTCTGGACACGAGTGTGGAAAAGGACATTTTTTGGTCTGAAATAGGCCGGATAAGGATTTGGAGAACCGGACGTTTTACCCCCACTAAGAATTCCCAGGAGTACCCCTCTCCCGGGAGGCAAATGCAGAAGTGCGCTAAAAACGTTCCGGAGATCTTTCAATTCGAAATGATGTATACAATCATAGATAAAGAACTGTTGTGGAATATATATAATAAGTCCTAAGGTGGGGTTAAAATACTCTATTCAATGCTTAAAGAAAACGTGCCTACTTTACTTTTCCGATCACATTTGTGATTTCTGCCCCGCTAATGTCGGTGTTTCACCATCATCATCAAGTCTCATCCGACCAACACTTTCTGTCTTGTGCAACCAGTTTGGCTACTTCCCAGCTCTTCCACCCAGCTTTGTCTCGCTCTTTCTCTATTGTCCCTCTCCACGTAATTTTTTGGCTCTTCCTCTCGTCCTCCGACCTTCAGGAATCCATCCTAATGCTGTAAAGCAGTCGTTCTCACCCTCCTTCCCTAGTATGTGACCTAGCCTGTTCCACCTTTTTCGTCGCACCTCATAGCTTATCTCATTGATCTCAGCCACTCTCTTGTTTGTCATTCTCTGCTGCCATCTAATCCGCAGTATCCGTCTCAAGTACTGGCACTGGAAGCTATTTATCTTCCATTCATCGTTCTTGGTGCTCTTCCAAGTTTCACAACCATTAGCAGGACCGGTCAAACTTAAGTCTTCAATAGGCGTATCTTGGTTCTCCTTCCTATTCCTCTAGCTGCCAAGACCACGTGTTTTCTGCAGACGATGCATAGTGTGTCTAGTGTCTTTGCTACCTCTACCCCCCTTGAGGGTCTGAATGAAGGGTCAACGTGCCGGTTGTCGGTTAAAATTCAGTTACTTTGTCGGTAATCGGTTAAAATTCTCGATCTTTGACGGTTGTAAATAAAATGCATGTTAATTATTAATATTTGTCATGTTTTTCCCCAGTTTTAAGACTTTGATCCCTATTAAACGTGTAAAACTTGTAGGGATGCATCATTTAATTGCCCTTAAACTTCATTAACTCTGGTTTGTTTAATATGCAACATGATCGTTTATTTCACCTTTGTTTACCAAGATAGT